>NC_141001.1:57399092-57531441 GCF_052327205.1 Somniosus microcephalus | reverse complement strand
GGAGAGAGAGGGAATCGGGGGGAGAGAGAGGGAATCGGAGGGAGAGAGAGAGAGGGGAATCGGGGGAGAGAGAGAGAGGGAATCGGGGGAGAGAGAGAGAGGGAATCGGGGGGAGAGAGAGGGGGAATCGGGGGGGAGAGAGAGGGAATCGGGGGGAGAGAGAGGGAATCGGGGGGAGAGAGAGGGAATCGGAGGGAGAGAGAGAGAGGGAATCGGAGGGAGAGAGAGTGGGGGAGAGGGGGGAATCGGAGGGAGAGAGTGGGGGAGAGGGGGGAATTGGAGGGAGAGAGAGAGTGGGGGAGAGAGGAATCGGAGGGAGAGAGGGAATGGGGGAGAGAGGTGGGAATCGGAGGGAGTGGGGGGAGAGAGGAGAATCGGAGGGAGAGAGAGTGGGGGAGAGGGAATTGGAGGGAGAGAGGGAATGGGGGAGAGAGAGTGGGGGGAGAGAGGTGCGAATCGGAGGGAGAGTGTGTGGGGGATGTAAATGGATATGATATGATTGGGATTACGGAAACATGGCTCCAGGGTGTCCAAGGCTGGGAACTCACCATCCATGGGTATTCAATATTCAGGAAAGACAGGCAAAAAGGAAAAGGAGGTGGGGTAGCATTGCTGGTTAAAGAGGAGATTAACACAATTGTAAGGAAGGATATTAGCTCTGATGATGTAGAATCTGTATGGGTAAAGCTGAGAAATACCAAGGGGCAGAAAACATTAGTGGGAGTTGTATACAGACCCCCAAACAGTAATGCGGAGGTTGGGAATGGCATTAAATGGGAAATTAGAGACGCGTGCAATAAGGGCACAGCAGTTATCATGGGTGACTTTAATCTACATATAGATTGGGCTAACCAAATTAGTAACAATACTGTGGAGGAGGAATTCCTGGAGTGTATACGGGATGGTTTCCTGGACCAATATGTCAAGGAACCAACTGGAGATCAGGTATTATGTAATGAGAAAGGATTAATTAGCAATCTTGTTGTGCGAGGCCCCTTGGGGCGGAGCGATCATAATATCATAGAATTCTTCATTAAGATGGAGAGTGAAGTATTTGACTCAGAGACTAGGGTCCTGAATTTAAATAAAGGAAACTATGATGGTATAAGGCACGAGTTGGCTAGGATGGATTGGGGAATGTTACTCAAAGGGTTGACGGTGGATAGGCAATGGCAAACATTCAAAGATCGCATGGATGAACTATAGAATTTGTTCATCCCTGTTTGGCATAAAAATAAAACAAAAATGGTGACTCAACTGTGGCTAACAAGGGAAATTAGGGATAGCATAAGATCCAAGGAGAGGACATATAATTTGGCTAGAAAAAGCAGCAAACCTGAGGATTGGGAGCAGTTTAGGATTCAGCAAAGGTGGACAAAGGGATTAATTAAGAGGGGGAAAAATAGATTATGAGAGTAAGCTTGCAGGGAACATAAAAACTGACTGTAAAAGCTTCTATAGATATGTGAAGAGAAAAAGATTGGTGAAGTCAAGCGTAGGTCCCTTGCAGTCAGAATCGGGAATTTATAATGGTGAAACAAATGGTGACCAATTAAATACATACTTTGGTTCTGTCTTCACAAAGGAGGACACAAATAACCTCTCAGAGATGTTGGGGAACATAGGGTCTAATGAGAGGGCGGAACTGAAAGAAATCAGTATTTGTAGGGAAATGGTGATAGGGAAATTGATGGGATTGAAGGCCGATAAATCCCCAGGGCCTGATAATCTACATCCTAGGTTACTTAAGGAAGTGGCCCTAGAAATAGTAGATGCATTGCTGGTCATCTTCCAAAATTCTACAGACACTGGAACAGTTCCTATGGATTGGAGGTAGCTAATGTTACCCCACTCTTCAAAAAAGGTGGTAGAGAGAAAACGGGGAATTATAGCCTGACATCGGACGTGGGGAAAATGCTAGAGTCCATTATAAAAGATGTAATAGCAGAGCACTTGGAAAACAGTGACAGGATCGGACAAAGTCAACATGGAGTTACAAAAGGTAAATCGTGCTAGACTACTGGAATTTTTTGAGGATGTAACTGGTAAAATAGATAAGGGAGAACCAGTGGATGTGGTGTATTTGGACTTTCAGAAGGCTTTCGATAAAGTCCCGCATAAGAGATTAGCGTGTAAAGTTAAGGCACATGGGATTGGGGGCAAGGTACTGACTTGGATAGAGAACTGGTTGGCAGACAGGAAGCAAAAAGTTGGAATAAACGGGTCTTTTTCCGAGTGGCAGGCAGTGACTAGTGGGGTACTGCAGGGATCGGTCCTAGGACCCCAGCTATTCACAATATATATAAATGATCTAGACGAGGGAACTAGATGTAATATCTCCAAGTTTGCAGATGACACAAAGCTGGGTGGGCATATGTGCTGTGAGGAGGATGCCAAGAAGCTCCAGTATGATTTGGATAGGTTGGGTGATTGGGCAGATGCATGGCAGATGCAGTATAATGTGAATAAATGCGAGGTTATCCACTTTGCTGGCAAAAACAGGAAGGCAGATTATTATCTGAACGGCAATAGATTGGGAGAAGGGAAAGTGCAACGAGACCTGTGTGTCCTTGTGCACCAGTCTCTGAAGGTAAGCATGCAGGTGCAGCAGGCGGTTAAGGCAAATGCTATGTTGGCCTTCGTAGCGAGAGGGTTCGACTACAGCAACAAGGATGTCTTGCTGCAGTTGTACAGGGCATTGGTGAGACCACATCTTGAGCACTGTGTGCAGTTTTGGTCGCCTTATCTGAGGAAGGATGTTCTTGCCATGGAGGGAGTGCAGCGAAGATTCACCAGACTGATACCTAGGATGGCAGGAATGACATATGAGGAGAGATTGGGTCGATTGGGCTTATACTCGCTGGAGTTTAGAAGAATGAGAGGGGATCTCATTGAAACTTATAAAATTCTAACAGGACTAGACAGACTAAATGCAGGAAGGATGTTCCCGATGGCCGGGGAGTCCAGAACCAGGGGTCACAGTCTAAGGATAAGGGATAAGCCATTTAGGACAGGGATGAGGAGGAATTTCTTCACCCAGAGAGTGGTGAACCTGTGGAATTCTCTACCACAGAAGGCAGTTGAGGCCAATTCATTAAATATATTCAAGAAGGAGTTAGATATATTTCTTAAGGCTAAAGGGATCAAGGGATATGGGGAGAAGGCAGGGACAGGGTACTGAATCTGGATGATCAGCCATGATCTCATTGAATGGCGGAGCAGGCGCGAGGGGCCGAATGGCCTACTCCTGCTCCTATCTTCTATGTTTCTATGAGAGAGTGGGGGAGAGAGGTGGGAATCGGACGGAGAGAGAGTGGGGGAGAGAGAGGGGAATCAGAGGGAGGGAGAGTGGGGGAGATAGGTGGGAATCTGAGGGAGAGAGAGGAGAATCGGAGGGAGAGTGGAGGAGAATCGGAGGGAGAGTGGAGGAGAATCGGAGGGAGAGTGGGGGAGAGGGAATCGGGGGGAGAGAGGGGAATTGGAGGGAGAGAGAGTGGGGAGAGGGGAATCGGAGGGAGAGAGAGTGGGGGAGGGGGAATCGGAGGGAGAGTGGGGGGGGAGAGTGGGGGAATCGGAGGGAGAGTGGGGGAGAGGGGAATCGGAGGGAGAGAGTGGGAATCGGAAGGAGAGGGGGAATCGGAGGGAGAGTGGGGGAGAGAGGGAATCGGAGGGCGAGAGAGGAAGAATCGGGGGAGAGAAAGGGAATTGGAGGAAGAGGGAATGGGGAGAGAGTGGGAGAGGGGGGAATCGGAGGGAGAGAGATTGGGGAGAGAGTGCGAATCAGAGGGGGAGAGAGTGGGAATCGGGGAGAGAGTGGGGGAGAGGGGGAATCGGAGGGAGACTGGGGGAAAATGGAGGGAGAGGAGGAATCATGGGAAGGAGAGTGGGGGAGAGAAAGGGGGGAATCGGAGGAAGAGAGATTGGGAAATCGGAGGGGGAGAGAGGGACAGGGAGAGGGAATGGGGAGAGTGGGGGGAGGGGGGAATCGGAGGGAGGGGGGAATTGGAGGGAGAGAGAGTGGGGGGAAGAGGGGGGAATCGGAGGGAGAGTGGCAGAGAGGGGGTTAATCGGAGGGGGAGAGAGAGAGGGGGGAATCGGAGGGGGAGAGAGGGACAGAGAGGGAGAGAGGGACAGAGAGAAGGAATGGGGGTGAGAGGGAATGGGGAGAGAGAGGGGAAGAGAGAGGGAATGGGGAGAGGGGGGGAATTGAAGGGAGAGAGAGGGAATGGGGAGAAAGAGGAGAGGGAATGGGGAGAGAGGGAATGGGAGAGAAGGGAAATCAGGGAGAGAGGGTATGGGGAGGGAATCGGAGGGATAGAGTGGGAATGGGGGAGGGAATCGGAGGGATAAAGTGAGTATCGGGGGGGAGAGAGGGGGATCGGGGGGAGAGAGGGGGATCGGGGGGAGAGATAGGGGGATCGGGGGGAGAGATAGGGGGATTGGGGGGAGAGACAGGGGGATCGGGATCGGGGGGAGAGATAGGGGGATCGGGATCGGGGAGAGAGATAGGGGGATCGGGGGGGAGAGATAGGGGGATCGGGGGGGGGAGTGAGGGGGATCGGGGGGGAGAGTGAGGGGGATCGGGGGGGGCAGAGTGAGGGGGATCGGGGGGGAGAGTGAGGGGGATCGGGGGGAGAGTGAGGGGGATCGGGGGGGGAGAGTGAGGGGGATCGGGGGGGAGAGTGAGGGGGATATCAGAGGGATAGAGGGGGATCGGGGAGAGGGGGGATGGGGAGAGAGGGGGATCGGAGGGAGATCGGGGAGAGAGGGGGATGGGGAGAGAGTGGGAGAGGGGGGATGGGGAGAGAGGGATCGGAGGGAGAGAGAGGGGGATCGGAGGGAGATCGGGGAGAGAGAGGGGGATGGGGAGAGAGTGGGAGATCGGGGAGTGAGAGGGGGATCGGAAGGAGAGATGGGAGAGGGGATCGGAGAGAGAGGGATCGGGGGAGAGAGAGGGGGATCGGGGGGAGAAAAAGTGGGCTCGGAGGGGGAGAGAGGGGCATTGGAGGAGAGAGAGGGGGATTGGAGGAGAGAGTGGGGGACCAGTGGGAAAGAGTGGGGGAGAGAGAGTGGGCTCGGAGGAGGGAGAGAGGGAATCGAGAGAAGAGAGTGCGGGATCGGAGGGAGAGAGAGTGGGCTCGGAGGGAGTGAGTGAATCGGGGGAAGAGAGTGGGGGATCGGAGGGAGAGAGGGAGGTCGGAGGGAGAGAGGGGGTCGGAGGGAGAGGGGGATCGGAGGGAGAGAGGGGGGTTGGAGGGAGATGGGGGTCGGAGAGTGAGCGGTGGGTCGGAGGGGTCGGAGGGTGAGAGGGGGATCAGAGGGAGAGAGGGAATGGGGAGAGTGTGAATCGGGGGAAGAGAGTGGGAGAGACGAGGGGGATCGGAGGGAGAGAGGAATGTCGGGGGAGAGAGAGTGGGCTCGGAGGGGGAGAGAGGGGGATCAGAGGGAGAGGAGGGGATCGGAGGGAGAGGGAGGGATCGGAGGGAGAGAGGGAATGGGGGAGAAGTGTGGGGGAGAGAGAAGGGGAATCAGGGAGAGGGGGAGAGAGGGAATGGGAGAGGGAATCGGAGGGATAATGTGGAAGAGAGGAAATGGGGGAGGGAATCGGAGGGATAGAGTGGGAATCGGGGGAGAGAGGAATCGGGGGATCGGAGGGAGACAGAGGGGGATCGGGGGAGAGAGGGATCGGAGGGAGGAGAGAGGTCACGAACTTTGGGGGTGGGGGGTAAAGAGTACAGAGAGTACAGTGGGGATGGCGAAGAACGTGATCCAGATAGTAAGACTGGACGAAATCTGGAAGTCACGACACTGTCACTATTCACTTCGTACCCAATAAACCTGTTAACAATCCATGACCCACACACTATGGCACGGGGGGGGATTAGGTCAGGAACTTGTTTGGGGGAGAAGGTCTTGAATCCGTGGGGGAGGAACTTGGGCAGGGGAAGAAAGTCAGGAACCCGGCGGGGCAGGGGGGGGCGGTGTGCGGTGGGGGAAGAAAGTCAGGAGCTTGTTGGGGGAGAAGGTCAGGAAGCTAGGGTGGGAGAGAGAAGGTCAGCAACTTGGTCAGGGGGAGAAGGACAGGAACTCGGGGGGGGGGGGAAGGCAGAAACTTGGGCAGGGGTGGGGTCAGGAACTTGGGCCGGGTTGGGGACCGTGGGAAGGTCAGGAACTTGGGTGGAGGGGGGGGAAGGAGGTCAGGAACTTGGGCGGTGGGGGCAGGAGAAGATCTTAACCCACAAGGGTGAGCCCTGTCTGTTGCAAGTGAGCTGTGCTCTGTCTGGAGTAGGCAGTCAGAATGGCTCGATTTACACTTTGCAAAGTAACTGATTACCCTGCTTTTTTCCAGTTCTGACGAAAGATCATCAACCTGAAACGTTAACTCTGTTTCGCTCTTCACAGATACTGCCTGACCTGCTGAGTATCTGCAGCATTTTCTGTTTTTATAACTGACTAGCTGGGGGAACCCGGCGTTGCCAGGGCAGTTTAGAGGGCCGCGCGGTTGACGGCCGGCCGCTGCTGCTCCCCCGCTCTGTGTCTCGGGCCGCGCGGTTGACGGCCGGTCGTTGCCGCTCCCCCACTCTGTGTCTCGGGCCGAGCGGTTGTCAGGCCCAGCCCGAGTGACCCCAACTCACCTCCCGCTCCGGCGGGTCGCCGCAGCTGGTAAAAGCAGGGGAAAAAATGGCAGCAACGTTTCGGGAGGCTGCAGGATTAGGTCCCGCCCGTGACGCACCAATTGGTCAACCATCAGGTCACTGAACTGTAGGATTTGTCAACCATCACGTCACTCAACACTGTTGCCTGAGATTTAACCTATCTTCCAGGTTTAACTCTAGCCGGCTGGGTTTCCCGGACCTCGGGACACCCGACAGCTAAAGGGAGGTGAGGACCGGTTTGTGGAAAAGGTAAGGGCCTTTATGGAACTGATTGTGGACCAAGAGGAGCAGGAATGCTTCCTCGAGGCCCACCATACTTACCCGCTTCCCTACCCGCTATCAGAACGCCCCCCGGCCATCAGACCCCTGCCTCCATCCAAAGACCCCCAGTATCTCCAAATTTGCAGATGACACAAAGCTGGGTGGGCGTGTGTGCTGTGAGGAGGATGCCGAGAAACTCCAGGATGATTTGGACAGGTTGGGTGATTGGGCAGAAGCATGGCAGATGCAATATAATGTGGATAAATGCGAGGTTATCCACTTTGGTGTCAAAAACAGGAAGGCAGATTATCTGAATGGCAATAGATTGGGAGAAGGGGAAGTGCAACGAGACCTGGGTGTCCTTGTGCACCAGTCGCTGAAGGTAAGCATGCAGGTGCAGCAGGCGGTTAAGAAGGCAAATGGCATGTTGGCCTTCATAGCGAGAGGGTTTGAGTACAGGAACAAGGATGTCTTGCTCCAGTTGCACAGGGCCTTGGTGAGAACACATCTTGAGTATTGGTCGCCTTATCTGAGGAAGGATGTTCTTGCCATGGAAGGAATTCAGCGAAGATTCACCAGGCTGATACCTGGGATGGCAGGAATGACTTATGAGGAGAGATTGGGTCGATTGGGCTTGTACTCGCTGGAGTTTAGAAGAATGAGAGGGGATCTCATTGAAACTTATAAAATTCTGAGAGGACTGGACAGACTAGATGCAGGAAGGATGTTCCCTATGGTCGGGGAGTCCAGAACCGGGGGTCACAGTCTAAGGATAAGGGGTAGGCCATTTAGGACAGAAATGAGGAGGAATTTCTTCACCCAGAGAGTGGTGAACCTGTGGAATTCTCTACCACAGAAGGCAGTAGAGGCCAATTCATTAAATATATTCAAGAAGGAGTTGGATATATTTCTTAAGGCTAAAGGGATCAAGGGGTATGGGGAGAAAGCAGGGACCGGGTACTGAATTTGGATGATCAGCCATGATTGCATTGAATGGCGGAGCAGGCTCGAGGGGCCGAATAGCCTACTCCTGCTCCTATCTTCTATGTTTCTATGTATCGGACCCCTCCTGGGATCGGGAAATGGACACACCCCTGGGAGTGGACCACCCCCCAGGATCTGACACCCTTGCTTCCCACCCCCCACCCCCGGCTTCTCCTGGGGCTTCCTCCAGAACGTTTCCTGCCTGGCAGGTAGCCAAGCCTGTCAATCAGGCTGGCTTCCGGGCGAGGAGCCTTCTAGAGAAAAAAAGACACACGCTACTCCACAGCATGCGGAGAAACCCGGACTTCCTGTACAAAACTTCTCCCCTCACGGGGCCCGCCCCAGTAAATATCGGGGTCATAATGCTAGATGCAGCCCATGTCATGTAAGTTAAGCTCACAGTACCACCCACAGATGCATTATTAGAATTTTAAGACCACACACGGGACCTGATTTTATTGCAGGGCGGGATACATCCATGTGAGGCGTCAGGGCAAACAACGATACTTTAAGGTCCAGAGAGTTTTCCATATCCAAGCCCCGAAACCCACCCAAACCCAGCAGAAAATGCGGAATAACAACAGAAAACACTGGAAAAACACAGCAGGCCAGGCAACATCCGTGGAGAGAGAAACAGAGTCAACGTTTCAGGTCGAAACCCTTCTTCAGAACTTCAGAAAATACGGCTTGGCTGGCGGGCATGAATGAACATTTGGGCGGGAACAGTTCCTGGTAGTCTGATAAGTGGTGAGGGAGGGTGGGCGATTGCAATTGGGGGAAGCCCGGGGCTACGGAGAGCCAAGATTTCTTTGTGGGGCCTTGAGGAGCACTTCTGGCCCAGAAAGAAACCTAAAAAATGTTTTTAAAACGAAACTACCTGGGCCTCCTCTGGTCCACCATCCAGCTTCTGACAGGTTTGGCCTGATGGGGATGTCGTCACTTAGATTCCAGTTAAAATAGCACATTTAAAGAGGACCCGCCTGATTGCAGTCGGTCAAATCAGGGCAGGAAAGTAGCAAGTTCCCCCATTCCATTTCAATTGATCCCCACGTGGTTTCCAACAGGTGGGGGGAAGTTAAAGTCAGGGCCACTGTTTTTAATATATAATAGAGAGTTGATAATTTTCAATGTTTTAATTAAAGCTATAATAATCACGGCAGTCACAGCTATCACATGCTTAGATCGCCAGGCAGCTTACAGCTCCAACTTCTTCCAACCCCCAAAAAAACAGAAATAATATTAGCTTAATTATTGGGAACTGCAGAACCTGTAAGGTTCGTATGGTAAGAAAATAATACTGAGTGCAGCAAAGTTAGTCTAAAAATTGCCTGCAGAGCTGAAAACAAAGTTGCACAGTATAGGAATTGTTGAAATGTAATTTTTTTCAACACATACTTTTAGTACTGTTTATCTTCCAAATATTGGTACTCAGAATCCTAACAATTTGAGATAATCGCAGCGTCCTCCAACGTTTGAAAAAGTTCACCTTTTCAAATTAAACTACGTGCATATTCTAAAGTAAGCCTTTATAATAAGATTTACTTATGGATCCCCCAAAAATCTACATCTACAATATCTATATACTTTAATGTATTGTGATCAAGTGAAAGGTTTAAATTACCATCAAAACCGAAGCAGGAAACTGCGTTCTGTCGGTGATGTGTTTGAACTTATCCGAGTAACTTTAATCTTGTATTCCATTTGATCATCATCGGCGCTTGCAGTGAAAGTTAATTCTGTGAACTTGAAATATGTGTCCTCGATGGATTCTTCTATAGTCACTCCACATTTGTCATTTGGCTCAATTATTGCCTTGCCTCTGTACCATTCTACCTTAATATCGTTTGGAAAATATGCACATATATTACAGCATAAAATCACCTCCTCTCCATGTGTAGGGTCTGAACAGCATGTGATACTAGGTACAACAGGAGGGATTCCTGAAATGAAGTAGAAAAGACAAGTTTAACCATGCAATAAATTAATTTGTGTACTAATTTAGCGCACATTTTTTTTTAAAGTACATTTATACCTGACATCCATTCACCACTGCTTTCACTCTGTAATTCTTACAATTACCCTCAAATTAATATGCTTTTTTTCACTGCAATCAGATTATTAACCCTTAGATTAACAGCAACTCCAGGAATTTCAGGCTCCCCAGGACCAACCATTGTTTTTATATAAGTTTTTAGCTCACACATTCATACTGCAGTAATAATGCAACTCGCATTAGACTAGGTCATCAACCTGAAATGTTAACTCTGTTTCTGTCTCCAGAGATGCTGCCTGACCTGCTGAGTATTTCCAACATTTTCTGTTTGTGTGCAACGCTAAATTATAGCTCCTTTTCTCCTCTTCTGAAGCCACTGCCTATTGTAGCAGAGTGTTCCACGGGCACTGACCACCCTCCAGTAGTTCAACTAAGTGGCTATTCTACACAAGTGCACAAAGACAAAATGCTGCAGTCTATTCAACCATGGAGGGCTTCATGTACAAGCCTAGTCATGTCCTTACCCAATGTCTACACATGTACAATCGCTAGCAGAGTTACTGGATAGTGAGCAGGAGCAAGAACTCGAACTGATCTTACACTCCATGGTCCAGGTGCACTGAGGCCAATTGAAGTGCCCCAGTTGCTGAACTCAGCACAGATCAGAGATTGAACTTGGGGCCTTCTGGTCTCTGGCTTAGCGCTATCTTGGACAGTGCCACCAAGGAAGTAGTTTTAATACTGTGAGATTAACTCTATACAACAAAATACATTTTTCTATTAAAAAATTGTTTAACATGACCTTAATTGTCCAATTGCCCCTTTCCTCCCCCCACTCATTCTGTCATCTCCATTTGCTCTTTTTTCTACTATTTTCACTTCATATCTAAAATATATATCCTTCTTTCTTTTTACGCTTTTGTTTTGTATTTTATCTTCATGGAAGTGAAGGAAATTAGTGCTGGAGCATTTCACGTGGAAGTTTCAGGGTTATATGCACAGTCACATTCCCAATAACGTGTCTGAAACCCATTAGCGATGTTGGAGATGGGCCTGTAACTATACTAAGTTCACATGTCAGAAGTGGGGATGTTCGCTGATGATTGCACACTGTTCAGCACCATTCGAGACTCATCAGATACTGACGCAGTCTGTGTCCATATGCAGCAAGACCTGGACAACATTCAGACTTGGGCTGACAAGTGGCAAGTAACATTCGCACCACACAAGTGCCAGGCAATGACCATCTCCAACAAGCGAGACTCTAACCATCTCCCCTTGACATTCAATGGCATTACCATCGCTGAATCCCCCACTATCAACATCCTGGGGGTTACCATTGATCAGAAACTGAACTGGTCCAGCCATATAAATACTGTGGCTACAAGAGCAGGCCAGAGGCTGGGAATTCTGCGGCGAGTGTCTCACCTCCTGACTCCCCAAAGCCTTTCCACCATCTACAAGGCACAAGTCAGGAGTGTGATGGAATACTCTCCACTTGCCTGGATGAGTGCAGCTCCAACAACACTCAAGAAGCTCGACACCATTCAGGATAAAGCAGCCCGCTTGATTGGCACTCCATCAACCACCTTCAACATTCACTCCCTCCACCACCGGCGCACTGTGGCTGCAGTGTGTACCATCTACAAGATGCACTGCAGCAACTCGCCAAAGCTCCTTCAACAGCACCTTCCAAACCCGCGACCTCTACCACTTAGAAAGACAAGGGCAGCAGACGCATGGGAACATCACCACCTACAAGTTCCCCTCCAAGCCATAAACCATCCTGACTTGGACCTGTATCGCCGTTCCTTCACTGTCGCTGGGCCAAAATCCTGGAACTCCCTTCCTAACAGCATTGCGGGTGTACCTACACCATATGGACTTCAGCGGTTCAAGATGGTGGCTCACCACCATCTTCTCAAGGGCAATTAGGGATGGGCACTAAATGCAGGCCGAGCCAGCCAGCGATGCCCACATCCCATCAATGAATAAAAAAATTAAAAAAATTTAAAAATGAGATAGGAGGGAGTGCTCCTGGCATACTGACTATTTCAGAGAACCTGATGGGGGTCCAGCAGCAAGCCACAGGATTCCTTAAGGTAAGGGACCCAGTAGTGACCCACCGGATCTTCAGGCCTTGGGGCCTTCTGACTGCTGCACCCCATCAACAGCCAGAGGGCCCAAGGTTTGTTGCCAGGCCAACAGTTACCTCCCCTTTTTGACAGTTCAAGGCCCTGCCAGGGGTGAGCCTATGCCAGAGGTGCAACTGGGTCATGTAAATGGCCCAGGACACCAAAATCATCTGTAGCTCAGCCTTGGCAGGCATAGCACACTTCAGATGCACTGTTCCTAACCAACACAGGAAGAGAGGGGGCTAATAAAATTGACGCAGTCTTCTCTTCCAGCCCATCACCACATTTCTCTTGCACATATTCAGATTGCATAATCAGGTAAGAAGAACCAATGATGTTTTTCAGCAAATCCAATGGTATCTCGGATATCTAAGGTAAAGCAAACAACTGCAAATTACCCCTTACCTTTTAAATCAAGTAGAAAATTGCGCTCCGTAGGCATCATGGCTATCATTGGATAAGTAACTTTCATTCTGTATAGGACTTGATTATCACCAGGGATTGGAGTGAAGGTTAGTTTTGCTGTCTTGAACAGTCCTTGTTCACTGGCAAATTCCTCCATGCTTATTCCACATTTCTCTCTATTTTTGATTTTTTTCTCCCCTCTGAACCACTGTACTACTATCTCTCTTGGAAAGAACATACTTATGGTACTGTACAAAGTTGCTTTCTGTTTTGGTTGAGGGTTAGCAGTGAAAGCAATTTCTGATACTAAAGGAGGGAGCGCTGAAATAAAATAATGAGAAATAGGGACCAAGTAAGAAAATACACAAGGAATACTGAAAGCACTTTTCATTACTCAAGGTTTCTAATCATAAATATAACTAAAATACAGGAAATATTATTTTCATGCTCATGAATGTTTTAAATATCTCTTAATATCTCAAAAATTAACTACTGAAATTCATTGTTACCAATTTATGTGAGGGTGCTGGTTAGTTCCCTCAGTAACCCCTAGATGTCACCTTCACTTGTTTTTTTCCCTTTGCTAATTGTTACTAGTTTCTCCTGTGTTTATTACTTAACTGCCTTTTATCTGGTTTATTGGTTTCACCTGTTTTTGCTTGTATTTAAGTTCTGTGGTTTCTTCCCTCTGTGCTCAGCCTTGACAAGCTGTTGGCCTAGTGGTTGCTTGTCTTGAGCGCCTATGTTTGTAACTGTTTACCTATGTGATTCTAGTAAAGTACTTTTATTTAAAACTGCATACCTGCTTCTCGCCTCGTCTGTCTGCACTTGGGTCCAGAACCAGCCTCGCCCTGACAGCAAGACTGAGCCAGTATGGACCCAGCAGTGATGGAGGAATTTTGTTCTATTCTCTCCCAGCAAGGTGCTTTCCTCGGCCGCCTTGAGCAACTTCTCCAAAGCCTTTCGGACAAGGTAAATACGTGGACTCAGACCATTCAACACCCAGCTGCTGTGGCTTCTGCTCAGGATGTTCTTCCTCAGTCAGTTCCTTTGGGTACTACCCCACCGGTTGCCGACCTCCAGACTCACCGAGAGCTCGCCTACCCGCGCCAGAGCGCTATGACGGTCATCCGGGCAAGTGTCGCGGCTTCTTGACCCAGTGCTTCCTAGTTTTTGAACTCCAACCCTCCAGGTTCCTATCACCCCGCTCTAAGGTAGCGTTCATCAGATCACTACTCTCAGGAAAAGCTCTCGCCTGGGCTACCGCTATCTAGGAGCAGCAATCTTTCGTCTGCTCGGACATTCTCCTTTTCGCCATTGAGTTCCGCACACTCGCTGCGGAAAACCACTGGAACACCGAGGCCCTTCTCTTCACACTTCTTCATGGCCTTTCCGAATCTATCAAAGATGAACTGGCGTCCAGAGAGGTTCCGGAGGACCTTGACACGCTCATCTCCCTTGCCATCAGAGTGGATAACCGCCTCTGGGAGCATGGTAGAGAGAGGAGATTCACTACTTCCACAGAGGTGAGATTTTCTGGTGTTTCGAATCTGACCAAGAGTTTCCAAGTACCCACGAGTCCACCTGTTAGCACCAAAGAGGATTTTGGAAAAAGTAAACCCTGTGGCCTACCGGCTCCTCCTTCCTCGGTCGATGAAGATACATCCCACGTTCCACGTCTCTCACCTCAAGCCGGTACTTACCAGTCCCTTGGTTCCTGCTTCCAGACCTCCCCCCCCCCCACCCCCGCCCCGCATGATTGACGGTCAGCAAGCCTACACTGTCCGTCACCTCCTTGATAGTCACCGGGTTAGGAGGAGCATTCAATACCTGGTCGACTGGGAGGGTTATGGTCCTGAAGAACGTTCCTGGGTTCCGGCCCAGGACATTTTGGATCCTGAACTCATCAGGGATTTTCGCCGTCGCCACCCTGATCATCCAGGAGGAACGTCAGGAGCCGTTCCTAGGGGAGGGGGTCCTGTGAGGGTGCTGGTTAGTTCCCTCAGTAACCCCTAGATGGCACCTTCACTTGTTTTTTTCCCTTTGCTAATTGTTACTAGTTTCTCCTGTGTTTATTACTTAACTGCCTTTTATCTGGTTTATTGATTTCACCTGTTTTTGCTTGTATTTAAGTTCTGTGGTTTCTTCCCTCTGTGCTCAGTCTTGACAAGCCGTTGGCCTAGTCGTTGCTTGTCTTGAGCTCCTATGTTTATAACTGTTTACCTATGTGATTCTAGTAAAGTACTTTTATTTAAGACTGCATACCTGCTTCTCGCCTCGTCTGTCTGCACTTGGGTCCAGAACCAGCCTCGCCCTGACAATTTATAGCTTAATAATTCTCTCAATGACTCATTACTCCCAGCAAAGTTAACTATATGTGAAGATAGTGTAGTGTGATCGCCTGAAAGCTTCCTCTTACCTTGAAGGTTAAACTGGAAACTGCGTTCAATGGGTGTTGAGGATAATCTTCTATGAATAACTTGAATTCTGTATTCAATCTGATCATCGTCAGTGGCTGGAATAAATGTTAATTTTGCTGTCTTGTTTTGACCATCATCAGAAATGGACTCTTCCATGATCATTTCATCTCCTTTGGTCTGTTCTATTGTTTCCTTACCTCTGTACCATTCAACCTCGATCTCTTTTGGGAAGTATGTATGCACACAACAGGACAAAGTTACCCTGTTTCCTGGTTCAGGGTCAGGACTGCAGGTGATTTCTGATACAGCAGGTGGTACTGCAAAACACAAATGAACAATCAAGTAATCGAAGTGATACATTGCCCAAAGATTTTATCACTTTGTTTTTGAAATAAATATACACTTGTATTTTCAATACAATCAGCAGTTATATATAGTCTAGTTTTTTTTCAAGATGTTAAATTAAAACCACTAAATGGGAGGAAAACAACGTCTAAATGCCTCTCCAGTTTTCAAACACCATCAATGCAGGTAGTATTAAATTTTGGTTTCCTTGCATCATTTTCCAATTTATCTTTGGTTTCATTCACACCAATGCAGTAGATGTAATTTATCTGGATTTTCAAAAGGCCTTCAATAAGGTACCCCATAATAGACTGATGAATAAGGTGAGAGAATGCGGAGTCAGGGGACAAGTAGCAGAATGCTAGCTGACTTCAAGACAGAAAGCAGCGAGTGGGAGTAAAGGGTAGCTATTCACAGTGGCAGAAGGTGGGTAGTGGTGTTCCACAAGGATCAGTGCTGGGACCAGTGCTGTTCACAATTTACATTAACAATTTAGACTTTGGAATCAAAAACACAATTTCTAAATTTGTGGATGATACCAAATTGGGGGGATAGTCAATACTGAGGAGGACTGCAACAAATTACAGGAGGACATTAATAAACTTGCAGAATGAGCAAATAGTTGGCAAATGAAGTTCAACACAGAAAATGTGAGGTATTACATTTTGATAGGAAGAAGAGGGAGGTCACTTATCACTTGGAGGGTGCGAGTCTATGTGGGGTAGAGGAACAAAGGGATCTCGGAGTACAAATACACAAATCACTAAAAGTTGTGCTGCAGGTTAGCAAGGCCATTAAAATGCAATCCAAGCACTTGGGTTTATTTCTAGAGGGATAAAAATGAAAAGTAGGGAAGTTATGCTAAACCTGTATCGAACCTTGGGTAGACCACACATAGTAATGCGTGCAGTTCTGGTCGCCATATTATAAAAAGGATATAGAGGCACTGGAGAGGGTGCAGAGAAGATTTACTGTACAAGGATACCAGAAATGTGCGGGTACACGTATCAGGAAAGGATGAACAGGCTGGGTCTCTTTTCTCTTGAAAAATGAAGGCTGAGGGGTGACCTAATAGAGGTCTTTAAAATTATGAAAGGTTTTCATAGAGTGGATACAGAGGGAATGTTTCCACTTGTGGAGAAGAGAATAACTAGAGGCCATCAATATAAGATAGTCACCAAGAAATCCAATAGGGAATTTAGAAGAAACTTCTTTACCCAAAGAGTGGTGAGAATGTGGAACTCGCTACCACAGGGAGTGGTTGAAGTGAATAGTATAGATGCATTTAAGGGGAGGCTGGACAAACATATGAGGGAGAAGGGAATAGAGGGTTAGGCTGATAGATTTAGATGAAGAAAGACTGGGGGAGGCTCAAGTGGAGCATAAACACCAGCATGGACTGGTTGGGCCGAATGGCTTGTTTCTGTGCCGTATATCCCATGTAATTCCTCCAGCATATCCTGCTCACTTTCAAACTTTATCATTCCTGTGTTTTACCCTCTTACCCACACACCACCTTTACCTTATACCTCTTTATTGCTTATATGAGAAATTGCAATCAAACAAAACCATATACGGCTCTGAGAAGGAACCAGTTTATCTAAAATGGATTAATACCTTTGCTAAAATAGTGGGCAAAGCAATGCCATACGAACGTATGTGTATATCCACTGATATCACCAACCGTAATTTCGAGGCTTTACTTCCTAATGACACACTATAAATGTTCATGTTACCTGTCAACCTATGTAACAAGCTTTATTAACGGGTTAGCACAGTCCGAGTTGTTTTATGGCCCGGAATTTATGGGGCCTATGATGGCGTACGCACACGTCATCATCGTGCTGTGAATGGCCCCGCAAGTTCCGGGTTTCTGCATGCAGTGCACATGTGCGAAGACCCGGAACTTGCGATCTGTCAAGTTTCTCCTTGATAGATCATACACATCCACTGTAAATTCACTTTTGCTGGCACAGAGTTGAGCTATTTACCCTACTACTGCCCAGTGAATGCCCACAAAACCCTTGCGCCTGGTAAAAGCAGACATACGGCCTTTTACCAACATAATGGTTAAAATAAATGTTAAAATAATTTTTTTTTAATGACTTAAACATTCACTTACATTTAAAATTAGTTTAGGGTATTTTTGCCCCGTTTAAAATGTTTACATTTATTTTTCAAAAAATTAAACTTTTTATTTTAAATGTTTAATTAAAGGATATTTTAGTTAATTTTGAACCTGTGGTCATTTATTTTTATTTCAGTGTTGTGAAATTTTATTTATTAGCTGATTTCTATTCTGCTTATGGGGATTCCGTATGTAAATGCCATTCCCATTAGCATAATAGGAATCCCCCTTTGTCATTGGTTGGCCTGGCCCACGTGATCCCAGGGATGCTTGCGAACCATGTGCGCCCCAGGATCCGTGGGCCTTTACGCAGGCGTACGCCTGCAGGCCCAGGACCGCAAGGGTCTGAAGCTCCAGAGGAACAAGGTAAGTACATAGTTTTCTTGTGGTTTGGAGGCGTACGCAGGAGGCAAGCCTCTGACTACAATTTCCAGGCCAACAAATGTATCTCAATGTTATACATGGGGAACAAAGTAAATGGCCTAGAAATTCGTTGGGCTGCGCCACCAGTTAGCGCCTAAAGAGGGCACTCAGTGGCTTTAGCACCACTGGCCACGCCTCCCGCGAAATTTAGCGGGGCACTAATGGCGGTGTTAGCCTGTAGCGCTGCGCCGCCACCGATCACGTCATCGGTCTGCGTAGCACCCTGCTACCACCCCAAATGCGATATTGGGTCGCGCCCCCCCCCCCCGTAGCGCCAGTCGCAAATCGCGACCGGTTCAGGGGGGCCTACCTGTGGCGGTAGTGGCGCAAATTAAGGGGGAGGTGTGGGGCGGCCATTTTTTTCGGTGGCCACCTGCCAGCACCTCCTCGCGCTGCCCTCCCCGGCCTCCTGATCCCTCCCCCCGGGCAGTGCCGGCTGTGTCCCGAGAGCCCGGCACTTCTCCTCGGTGCCGGGTTCTTTTGCCGGCACTCGCGATTGGTGAGCGCGCTGGTGCAGGCCCCTCCCCCTTAAGAAGGGGAGGAAGGCCTGCAGTACCGCAGCGCGCCATGCCCCAGTGTGTGGCGCTGCGGCACGTTGCGCTGCGATATTCAGTTTGAGCGCCCCAAGAGGGATGCGGGGCGCCTCGAGCAGCGCCCCGCGTCCCTCTTGGGGTGCTCAAACTGAATATCGGGCTGGCGCTCCCGGCTCCTTCCGGGGCGGGACTTCCGGCACCCAGGCGAGCTTGGCGCCCCAAACGCGGCGCCACCGAATTTTTAGCCCAATGTGTAGAAAGGGCTAAACAGATTGCAGCAATGCAAGACAAATCTTAAGGCAGGTATCCTACAGACTTCACAACTTTGGAGAAAATTGAAATACTTTGGGGGCTAAATTCGATAGCACCTGAAAATAGGCGCGGAGATCACAATGCGCAATTAACCCGCTGAATGTAATGCAGGCAACATGCCAACTTTGTGCTGCCTGCTCATTTACATGATTTCTGTGTGCAGCCAGCGCTGTTGATTGGCTGCAAGCATCAGCAGTGGGCCCAAAATCATGAGAGGCTAGCACCAGTTAAAGCTAGGGAGCAATCCTCCTATCTGAACCTCAGCGAGGAACAATGTGCGAGATGTCTGCAGTTCAGTAAAGACATCCTCACTGAAATCTGCTACCTGCTGCAGCGACAACTGCAACCTCCAAGCAAGACAAGGACCGCAATGCCAGTGGCTGTAAAGGTGACCGTGGCGATGAACTTTTATGTGCAGATGTCTCACGCATTGCTCCTCGCTGAGGTTCAGGTAGGGTAATTGCTCCCTGAACACCCTGGGCGGATATGGCCGCCCCTCTTCCTCCTCCCTCTTCCAGCAACTTGTCCTGCTCTGCGTGCCCTCTGTTTATTCTCCAAGTCATGCTGTATTCCAAGGGGAATTCCTACTAGTGCACCCATGTCTGGCAGCAAATGGCTCGTGCAGAAGCCTTGAATTCAGGAAAAAGTCCTTCACCACCTGCCACACCACTCCCTGTAGACTTTGGCAACTTTAAACAACGATTGAAAGCATCAAACGCTTGTAGATGAGAACCAGCAGCCAGAAGAAATCAACCAGCAACTAACCTGTAAGTAGTTGATGATCCCTTTAAATAGCGCTGCTTGGGGGTCCTCCATGCTGCTGAACGTGTGTTCAGCTGTGCGAGGTTAAGAGAGGGTGTTAGCTGGAGCGTTGAGCTCCAAAATGGCAGCGCTGGCGTCAAATCAGCATTGCTCGCTGACTGACTCCATGATCTGCCTGCTCTGCATACTTCCGGCAGCCATTCACTGTGCGCGCACTAACACCCTCACCAATATGGCATCCAACACAATTCGCCCCACAAGTGTGCAAGTGCATCGCAGATGCCATTTTGGAGCTCTAAGGGCACTTGTAGCACCTAAAAAATGGGTACGACGGATCTGAGTTTTGTGCAAATTGTTCTTTCAAATGCGTAGGTTAAATAATGCCAATCATTTTCTACTTAAATAAGATACTTTACAATAAATATCCTTTCATCAATCTTCACTTTCTGCCTGATAGGTGAAAAATAGAATGTTTCAAACATTACTGTTATCAATTTTAAAATACACAAATACCAGCTGTGACTGCCTGCAGCCAGATTTTCACCCATTACTCTGATCCAATGTTTAATATATCTTGTCAGAATATTCAACATGATCATAATATAATTTAATCTCGTACTACCAAAATCAGTTTAAAAAATATCTCTGCTAGTCAAATACCTCTCACATAGTGCATACAAATCTCCTGCAGCGAATCAACGTTTATTAATCACAATATTCACTCATGACTCGTATTATGTCTAAATACTACAGTGTAATGGAACCAAATGAAACTGTTGCCCTTACCCTGCAGGATTAGCTTCAAACTACGTTCAACAGGTATTGCTGACGCCCATGGATGAGTAACTTTAATGCTGTATTCCACTTGGTTGTCATCCAAGATGGGAATGAAAATTGCTTTTGCAATTATATTGGACAATCCACCTTCAGAAAATCCCTCTTCTTTCACTATTCCAACGTTACCTCCATTTATAATTTCCACTTTGTCTCTGTACCATTGAACCTCAATGTCTTTTGGAAACAATGTACTTATGGTACAGAGCAATGTGACTTCTTTTCCTGGCTCAGCATTAGGGCTACAGGTGAGTTCTGCTATGCTGGGGGGTGGCACTGAAATAGAGAAAAAAACATAAATGAAGACCTTCATGATGATGAAATAAGCATAACTCAACAATATCTGTTTTAGAAATATGGATATCACTTCATTTGTAAAAATGCACTGACTCTATAGAAACTAACTGCAAACAGGTTGTAACATACTAAGAGTGCCAGGTTGACATATCCTGAAACCCACTAGTGAGCTACACCCTTGGAAAAATACCCAAACATTCTTTAATTAAAGTACAGAGTTTTCTGAATTCTTTCATTCAACCTCTGTTGTTAAACGGCTCATATCTTGCCTATTTTTCTTTTATGTTATAATGTAATGTCACTATTACAGCTATCAACTTTTGACAAGTGGGTTTGCATCAGTTGATAGGAAGAAGCAATGTCTTCCAATATTAAAACACCAGACCAGGGTTATAATAAGTTTGAATAATATCCAGTGTTAGTGCATTTCAGTGGTGTCATACAGCCGTGAAGACATAATATGGGAGATACTCTGTTTAAAAGATATTTGCTGCAGCCTCACACAAAAGCCTAAAAGCTCTGTGTAATTGTATTTATTGTAAAGGCAAGTGGTGAAGTAAACAGTTTTTAATGGGGTGAAATTGAGGTTTGCAATACTTTACAACATAAGAATGAACAATCAAGACATCTTTGTGATACAATTGCCAGAAGTTTTCTCAAAATAAAATTGCAAGTAAATAAACACTTGTACTTTGAACACAATCACAATTCCCTTTTATTCTAGACTTCTCATGTTGTCAGATTAAAACCACTAAATGGGAGAAAAACAATATCAAAATGCCTCTTCATTTTCAAATGCCATGAATGCTGGTAGTATTAAGTTTTACTTTCCTTGCCTCATTTTCCAAATGATATTTTTCTGTTTCATCCTGACCTTTCCTCCAGCATAACTTTCAAACTTTGTCATTCCTGCATTTTTCTCTTTTACATCGAGGTTTTACCCTCACTCCACCTTTATCCTGTACCTCTTTAGTGCTTATATGAAAAATTGCAAACAAAAAAAACCATATATGGCTCTCAGAAGGCACTTAGACATATAAAGGATCATCTGAACCCAGAAATTACTGTTCCCAATATTAACTGATCAATGCTTAATACATTTGTATGACATTCTTTTGTCTGCTATTTTAATGCAGGTATTAACCTGTTTATTTTAAATGGATTAATACCTTTGCTAAAATAGAAAGCAAGGGAACACTATACAAACATAAGTGCATATCCACTAATATCACCAACCGTAATTTCTAGGCTTTACTTCCTAATGACACACGAATGAGATTTTATAAATGTTCATGCTACCTGTCATCCCATATAAGAAGCTTTATTAAAGGCTCAGCACAATGTGATTAATTTTATAAATTTATCTCAATGTTACAGGTAAGGAGCAAGAATGTGTGTAGAAAAGACCAAACAGACTGTAATGACACAGCACAACTCTTACAGCAATGATCATACATACTTCACAACTTGAGGTAATTAAAATGCGTGATTTTTCTTTCAAAAGTATAAGTCATTTTAATAACAATCACCTGCTACTTAAATAAGGTACTTTACAAAAAAATGCTTTCTTCATTTTCTGCCTGATAGGTGAAAAATAAAATCAATTATTTATCTTTATTGTTTTTAATGTTTCTAATATTACTGTCACCAATTTTAAAATGCACCAATGCCAGCTATAACTGCCCTAAGGACACAATGGCCCAGAATTTGCGGTCAGCAGCAAAGTGAAGGTGTTCGCTGCTGGCCCCGAAGCACGCTCTGCACAAGGATCTCACAATCCCTGGGTCGAGAACTTCGGGTTTTCCAGCCTTCAATTCAATTCAACGGACTGTAGTGGGGATCCCCTTGTGGGAACTGCTGTGATGTCAACAGGCTGTCTAAGCAGCCAATCAAAAGGCAGAATTCTCACAGACAGCAAACAAGGAAGTGGGTAATAACAACAGGAAACGCTGGAAAAACTTAGCAGGCCAGGCAGCATCGGTGGAGAGAGAAACAGAGTTAACGTTTCAGGTCAATGACCTTTAAGGAAGTGGGTAAGCTGTTAAAATTCTAATTTTAAAAAATGTCAGAGAGAGCAAAACAAAGATTGGGGCTCGCACATGGGGAAAAGACAAACCTGAAATAAAGATGGACAAACTTTTTAAAAAAATTTGAAAAGTTTCATAAAAATTTAAGTTTTTATTAAAATGGACAAATTTCACACTGCACCAAAATAAAATTAGTTTTCCAGGCCATTAGTATTTGTTTAGCAGTCAATACGCTGTTAAAACCCCAGTTACACCTAATCCCTTTGGGTCTAACTTTAGTGGGGAATTTAACAATGTTCTTACTGCAGAAGAGCCAAAGTTTTCATCAGTTTCAATGATTTCCCAGCTGTCAATGACAATGACTGACAGCAACTTCGGGATTTCTGCATACACCTATGCATGCGCCAAATCCCGAAACTTGCAGTCAGTTTCAAAGGCGGAATGACGGCAAACACTTCCAGTTCACTGTCATCCCGTCCGCAAATTCCAGGCCAATGTCTTCAGCTAGTTTCTCACCCCATTAAATTGAGCCAATATTTAATACAGCTTTCTGTCAGAATATTTTAAATGATCATAATGATGATCTAATATTTCCAAAAAATGGCTTTAATAAATTACTTTCACTTGTCAAATGCTGTATCTTTCTCACACAGTGCAAAACAAATCTTTCTTCCATCATGCCTTAAAATGTCTAAATACTACAGTGTAATGGAGCCAAATGAAACTGTTGCCCTTACCCTGCAGGATTAGCTTCAAACTACGTTCAACGGGTATTGCTGACGCCCGTGGATGAGTAACTTTAATGCTGTATTCCACTTGGTTGTCATCCAAGATGGGAATGAAAATTGTTTTTGCAATTATATTGGACAATCCACCTTCAGAAAATCCCTCTTCCATCACCATTCCAACGTTACCTCCATTTATAATTTCCACTTTGTCTCTGTACCATTGAACCTCAATGTCTTTTGGAAACAATGTACTTATGGTACAGAGCAATGTGACTTCTTTTCCTGGCTCAGCATTAGGGCTACAGGTGAGTTCTGATATGCTGGGGGGTGGCACTGAAATAGAGGAAAAAATGGGGAAAAACATAAATGGGGACCTTCACGATGAAATAAATGTAACTCAACAATACCTGTTTTAGAAATATGGCTATCACTCTCACTTGTAAAAATGCACGGTCTCTACAGAAACTAACTAAGGCTGAGAGCATGTTTCCAGGTTGTAACATACTGAGGGTGCCAGATTGGCATATCCTGAACCCCACTAGTGAACTGCACTAACTGACCAAAAGTCCTTCATTAATTAATCTACAAGAGTTTCCTGAATTCTTCCGTTCAACAGATGTTGTTAAAGAGTTCATATCTTGCACTGCTACTGCCAATTTTTGTTTTATGTTGGAAACTGTCACCATTACAGAAATCAACTTTTGACAAGTGTGTTTGCATCAGATTCTAGGAAGAAGCAATGGCCGCGAATTTAATAGACCTGAGGGTGGGTTTGGAGGCGGGCCGGTAGTGAAAAGCAAAAAAATTGATGGCGGGCTGTGAACCATCCCGCCTCCATTTGACTTTGGCAAGTGTCGGGTCAGCCGCTCCCCAACTGACCTGACACAAAAAGGCGGGAGAGGCAGTTAAGAGCTTGTTAACTGCCTGGATAATCCTATTTTAACTTTCTGTTCAGATTTTGCAGGTTTTTCACCTTGCTGCCCGCCTTCAGAAAAATACGCCAGCTGAATCGAGCCGGGTTGAGCGAGGACCTGAATTGTTGGCAGCTGCTCGAACAGCTTAAAAGCGGTCCTGTAATCTCTCATTCTTTCACATGCCACAACTTTAGGGCTTTGAGGTTTGGGAGATATTTTTCAGTCCTACTAATCTTGAGTGTTGAGGCAGAAATCCATCTGCAGTGTGAGCTCCTTGGAATACCCTCTGGCCACTTTGTCTGAGCGCAAACAACCTCCATTCCTCGACTGAGATATATACCAGCGGTATGGGAACCATTTATATCCTCCCATCCTGGTTGTCCAATTTGGAGGCAGAGCAGCTGCGGCAGCAGAGCAACCAAGCACAGCAGCAGCAACAACAGGAGCGCCAACCTTCTCCTCAGCTACCTGATGATGCACAGGGCAGAAGGCGTCAGCGCAGGGCTGCACCGTGCTGCAGGAGATACCCGCAACACAGGGTTTACAGGCAGAGGATGAGCTTCCTCAACATGAATGAGCAGCAATGCCAAAGGAGGCTGAGAGTTCCATGAGAGGTAGTCGCTGACATCTGCGCAATGCTGCACCAACACCTGCAGCCCAGAGGAGCGTGTGGACACTCCTTACCAGTGGCTGTCAAAGCCACCACCGCACTCAACTTCTGTGCTTTGGGCTCCTTCCAGGGATTCACTGCACACATCAGCGGTATCTCCCAGTCGGCCACACATGCCTGCATAATGCATGCCTCTTTGCAAAGGCTCACAATTACATCCACTTCTCCACAGATGAAGCAAGTGTAACTGCGCATGCAGTTGGCTTTGTAAATATGGCAGGCTTCCCAAGGGTGCAGGACCTCGTAGACTGCACACATGTGGCCATTAGGGCACCCCATCACAACCCAGCTGTATTTGTCAACCGCAAGGGATTCCACTCCCTTAATGTCCAGCTTGTGCAAAGTACCCTGGCAGTTGCCATGACTCCGTCATCCTGCGGCAGTCTACTGTGCTTCAGCTCTTCAATCTGCCAACCCAACTTTCCGGATGGCTACTTGGCAACAAGAGCTATCCCCTGAAAAAGTGGCTCATGACACCGATGAGGAAGCCATCAAAGGAGGCTAAGGAGCGCTACAATGAGAGCCACATTTCCACCAGAAGCATCATAGAGCAAACCATCGGCTTGCTCAAAATGCAATTCAGATGCCTCGACAGATCTGGTGGAGCCCTGCAGTATGCACCAGCCAGGGTGCCCAGAATCATCGTCATCTGCTGTGCCCTGCACAACATTGCACAGCAGCGTGGCTTAGCGCTGCCTGAGGAACAAGTGGCTCAGTGCAGAGCATCCTCAGATGAGGGGGAGGACAAGGATGAGGAGGAGGAGGCATGCCTTGCGGGGCCGGATGTGGCCAATGCAGCAGCACTCGACCACATTGCTGGCCATCACGCAAGCAATGCACTCATCCCTGTCAGATTCGCGTAAGCTTATGCTTCAACCACAGGTGGCTGGCATATGGCTATGAATGTGTGGATGACCTTCTTAATATGCCATACATCATCTCTTCAATAAACAATGCTTTCTTATTACTCTCAGCACCATCATTACAAATGCAAGTCGCCCTGAGCCCTCAATGTGCAACTTCCATTTTCCAGAACACGTAGGCTAGAACTTCAACTCTTTGCCATCACTTTTGTTTAATCACAGCACAAGAGGATGACAATCGAAACTTTACAACAGAACAAAACACCCAAGTGACTACCCTTGTGACTATTTGTGTGTTAACTTTCTCTTACGTGTGCTTCTACGTGGTGCTTCCCCGTTACTTCAGCAGATGTAGAGGCACCTTGCTCACTTTGCTGCTGCATCTGCTTAGACACCTTTGGCGGGCGTCCTCTGGGTTTGGGAGCCTGGGAGGGTTCCTCCAGAGTCTGCTCTTCCTGTGGCTGTGCAGGGCTGAGATGGCCATCTCAGTTGGGTGAGGAATCTGGGGCTCTGACTGAGTGCTCTGCAGTGGCATGGTCATGTGAGCGCTTGGAGAGGAGCCCACACTTCCTTGTTGTCTGCCACCAACATCCCTCTCATGGGTCACCCGCACTTCAGTACGAGCAAGTGCTGGAGAGCACCTTGCTGCACATCAGTGAGGCCATGAGAACCCGTCTCTGTACTGACAATCCTCATAATGGGAACGTCCATGTACCTCTGGTGTCTCTCCTCAATAGATGCCCATCTATCTTCCATAGCAGACCATCTCTTTAGAAGAATCACTATGTTCTGAGTCTGGCGACTTCTGTCCTCCATGGAGGTTGCCACCCTCTCCATGGCGGCATCTTCATGCGCCATTGCCTCCACAAAGGCAGTGTTCATGTTTGAGATGGACTCCTCCATTCTCTCCACACTCGCAGTTACCCTGGATGCAAACCCTGTCAGAGACTCCTGCACTTGTTCCTTGAGTTCCAGCACCGCTCCCTTTCTGGATGGCCCCAGAGACACAGCTTCTACATGCAGCTGAGCTGAGCTAGGAGCATCCTGCGACCTCCGACGAGGATTCTCCACTGCTGTCCCTGTCTCCACCATCTGCTAATGCTCACTTGTGAGCTGTGACACACCAGGTGACAACACGACTCTATGTTGCAAAGGCCCCACTGAGGTGCGCGTCTCTGCGCTGGTGCTGGGTATGCTGAGTTCTGCTGACGCTGCTCCCTCAGAGGCTGCAAGTTCCTCTGAGGAGTCGTCCGGCTCTTCCTCCTCGACAGCGGGGAGGGGGGCTCTCGATGGTCCTGTGGGAGAGTAAAGGCATGAGTTAGACATCTGATATTTAGGTAGCAGACACATCCTATTGTGCAGATGATCCAAAGTCAATCTCTATGAACATCATATGCCATTGCAGTCAATCATGAAATCTAAATGCGAGGGTTGAAAATCTATTCTGTCACCAGCTTCATCTAGTGCACCCGTCTCTCCGTCCCCCACTTCCAGCTCCTCGCCACCTCCCACGATCTCGTGCGCAGCCTCCTCAGCACTTGTCAATGTCGCCAAGGATGGTGAGCCTCCTCCTGTCTTCGCTCTCTCCCTCTTCTTGTGGGCTATCTTTTCCTGCAAGGAGGGACACAAGTGGAGTTTCAGCGAGAGTGATGGTGTGACTGTGGAGAATCCATAACATAGAAGCTTAGAGGGAGACCAAGGTGGAGTGAGGTGCCAAGAGGAAGCTGCCTCCCTGTGCATTGTTAGTTGTTGTCATTGCAGAACAGTGAGAGCGAGTGTGAGGGGTGCATAGTAGGATGGTGAAGTGATTCAGTACAGAGAGAGAGATGGATAGGTAAGGGTGCAAGGGAAGTAAGGGTAAGGTGGGATGTGGAGGAGCAGGCTGACAAAGCAGAGTGCTGGTGATGAGAAGAGAAGGGAAGCAGATTGAAGGCAAATGTGATGTGATACTCACTTTTGATGATTGCAGATCATTAAACCGTTTTCAGCACTTCACCCAGGTGCATGAACGTAAGGACCTAGCGTTTACCTCCTCAGCAATGTGCAGTCAGGCTGCCTTTGTTTGCTGAGGAGGCTTCCTCCGGCCATCGGGAAGGAACAGAATCTCCCTACGCCCTCTTACTCCCTCCACAAGAGCTTGGAGGGTGTCCTCATTGAACCTTGGAGCAGCCTTGGCTTTGGCAGCAGTCATTGTAGCCTGGACCCATTCAAACTGCAGCAGAAAGGAGAAAGGAGAGGCTGAGGCTACACGGGCCCCTTAAAAACTGCAGCAATGACGTCATCAGTGGAGAGCAACGGACACGCTCCCACTCATTGGACCGGCCAGCATGCACGATGGGCCTAATTAGGCAACTTAAATTAAATTCACAAATCGGGAGCGCCTGAAACAGGAAGCAGGACTGGAACCCACCCACCAGGCAACCCGACTCCAACCCGCCTCCTCTATTAAATTCGCGGCCAATGTCTTTTAAGATGAAACACCAAATCAGGGTTATAATAAGCTCAAATGATACCCAATATTAGTGATTAATAACGTTTTACTGGCGTCACATAGCTGTGGAGACAAAATATGGAAATGATATGGATGCACTCTGTTTCAAAGATATTTGCAGAAGCCTAACAAACCCTTGTCTAATTGTATTTATTGTACCCACAGGAGTTGAAATGTATATGTAGTTTAATTTGCAATATTTATCATAGAATCATAGAATGGTTATAGCACAGAAGATGGCCATTCGGCCCGTTGAGCCCATGCTGGCTCTCAGCTAGTCCCACTCCCCTGCCCTTTCCCCGTAGCTCTGCAAATTTTTTCCCTTCAGATACTCCCTCTTGAAAGATAAGATTGAATCTGCCTCCGCCACCCTTTCAGGCAGTGCATTCCAAATCTTAACCACTCGCTGCGTAAAAAAGTTTTTTCTTACGTCGCCTTTGGTTCTTTTGCCAATCATCTTAAATCTGTGTCCTCTGGTTCTCTACCCTTCTGCCAATGGGAACAGTTTCTCTCTATCTACTCTGTCTAGACCACTCATGATTTTGAACACCTCTATCAAATCTCCTCTCAATCTTCTCTGCTCCAAGGAGAACAACCCCAGCTTCTCCAGTCAATCCGCGTAACTGAAGTCCCTCATTCCTGGGATCATTCTTGTAAATCTTCTCTAAGGCCTTCACATCCTTCCTATAGTGTGGTGCCCAGAATTGGACACAGTACTCCAGTTGGGGCCAAACCAGTGTTTTATACAGGTTCATCATAATTTCCACACTTTTGTACTCTATACCTTTATTTATGAAGCCCAGGATCCCGTAAGCCCTTTTAACTGCTTTCTCAACCTGCCCTGCCACCTTCAACAATTTGTGCATACATACCCCCAGGTCTCTCTGTTCATGCACCCCCTTTCGGATTGTACCATTTAGTTTATATGTCCTCTCCTCATTCTTTCTACCATAATGTATCACTTCACATTTTTCTGCGTTAAATTTCATCTGCCACGTGTCCGCCCCTATATGTATATGATCATTTTAACATTTTCTGTCTGCTATCTTAACAAAAGCATCATTCTGTTTCAATTAAACAATCATACCTTGATTAAAATAAGAGATGAAATACAAGTGAGTTTATTAATACATTCATATGCTAAGATCACCAGTGTGGTTGCACTCCAGTGCAATTTCATCCCTGCAATGTATTTACTGTGTGTGATTGTAGAGTATACCCTTTAAATGTATTTACTGTACACACTTGTAGAGTTTAAATGAGTTTACTGAAGCCAGGGTAGTGGATTGCACCCAATGCAAATGTATTGTACTGAAGCATTGGTCAGTGACAACCACATGTAAAAATGTAAAGCATGTTATATGAATTACGTAAGACAACAGGCTACAGTTCTATTTATATGAAGATATAAATGACATTACCTTTTCGATGTTTTTTGAAGTAACAGTAAAATCCAGCAACAACAAATGCACCAAATGCAACTAAAACTCCAATAATTGCTCCGACTGAGGTAGTGCTCTTAGAATCTGCAAATAAAAACATGTAGAACACATAAACACGTGCTAAAGCCTGTTCAAGAAACAAAGCACCTCACCTATATGTATTAATAGGAAGCTGAAAGAACCCTGTATTAGAATATTTTCTAGCAAGCTTCTATTGATGGCTCTTAACAGCTCTGTATATGATGAGAAGGATTCCAAGAAGCCTCCATACTTTTTATATACAGGTAGACTACCCTTTATCCGGACTTCCGAAAACCGAAACCCTCTAAAAACCGAAGGTTTTTTCGGTCAGCGTAAGTCGTGCGCACGACATGACCAGAGTGGTGCACGACTTACAGGCCTAGCCGGATAAGGGATAGTGTAGCATTTTTCCGCACTTCTGAAAACCGAAATCGCTCAGCGTAAGTGTACCAGCCTTTATCCGCACATCCGAAACCAGCACTACAGTATTTATAGTCGTTATTTATCCCACCCTTTCGGATAAGGGATAGTGTATCCTTTGTCCGCACTCCCGAAAACCGAATTACCTCTGAAAACCGAAGTGTTTTCGCGCACCTTCCGAAATCCGAAATTTTCCTAAAACCGAAACACGGCTGGTCCCCAGGTTTTCGGATAAAGGATAGTCTACCTGCTAGCAATATACAGAGTTCATTTTCATTTTCCCTCACACTTCCCAAAGTTAAAAATCGAGTAAGTTACACACACAGTGTAAATGTCTTTACTGAAGCCCTGGTCAGGCAAGTTACACGTTTAATGTATCATAGAATGGTTACAGCACAGGAGGAGACCATTTGGCCCATCGAGCCTGTGTCGGCTCTCTGCAAGAGCAATTCAGCTAGTCCCACTTCCACAGCCCTTTCCCCATAGCCCAGCATTTTTTTCCTTCAGGTACTTAGCCAATTCCCTTTTGTATATATGTAAATAAATATATATTTCCCTTATGTAAATGTACATACTGATACCATGGTATGTAGAATTGGACAGATATTAATCTTTTTTGTGTACATATAAAATATATACATGGAACATTAACCCTCACTCAGTGTATTATTTGTACTATTGAGAATATTATGAATGGGCCCTGAAGTACATTTTGTAGCAAGGGCTTTATCTTGTGATCTACTAATTCTTTATTGTTGCTGCAACAAACATGCTTATATATGCTACATTTTGCACAGCTTCACTCATTATTTTTGGAACTATAGAACTGTAAACCTCCTTACTCCTTAGGGCTTCAGTTCCTTGTACAATCCACAGGCTACTGCATCAATTGTGGCTCAGTGGTAGCTTGCTCGCCTCTCTGTCAGAAGGTTGTGGGTTCAAGCCCTGCTCCAGAGACTTGAGCACATGATCTAAGCTGGCACTTCTGTGCAGTACTCAGGGAGTGCTGCACTGTTGGAGATATTGTTTTTCGGATGAGGCATTAAACCGAGGCCCCATCAAATGGATGTAAAAGATCTCGTGGCTATTTGAAGAAGAGAAGTTCTCCTGGTGTTCTGGGCAACATTTATACCTCAACCAGCATTTAAAACAGATGATCTGGTCATTTATTTATTTGCTATTTGTGGGAGTTTGCTGTGCACAAATTGGCTGCCGCATTTTTTACATTGCAACAGTCACTAAACTTCAAAAGTATTTCATTGGCTCTGAAGCACTTTGGGATGTCCTGAGGTAGTGAAAGGGGCTATATAAATGCAAGACTTTCTTTTTCTTTCTTACTAAAACCCAAGCTTGATGTCAACTAACTGCCATTGGTCAATTTACCTACACTATGGACATTGGCCCTCGACTTAGGTTTCTCACTAATAAAAATCTCGCCTCTTAATTTGCAAACATATGCTCATAATCACAGTCATACTCACAGAATTATACCTTTCAGCCAATGTCCCGAACGCCTCCATCACCAACCCTGGTTAAGTCTTGTCCCACTGGTAGGACAGACCCACCAGACGTGATGGCACAGTGGTATACAGTCAGGAAGGAGTGGCCCTGGGAGTTCTGAACATTGACTCCGGACGCCATGAAGTCTCATGGCTTCAGGTCAAGCATAGGCAAGGAAACCTCCTGCTGATTACCACCTACCGCCCTCCCTCAGCTGATGAATCAGTACTCCTCCATGTTGAACACCACTTGGAAGAAGCACTGAGAGTAGCAAGGGCACAGAATGTACTCTGGGTGGGGGACTTCAATGTCCACCACCAAGAGTGGCTCGGTAGCTCCACTACTGACTGAGCTGGCCGAGTCTCGAAAGATATAACTGCCAGTCTGGGCCTGTGACAGGTGGTGAGAGAACCAACACGAGGGAAAAACCTACTTGACCTCGTCCTCACCAATCGACCTGTCGCAGATGCATCTGTCCATGACAGTATTGGCAGCAGTGGCCACCGCACAGTCATTGTGGAGACGAAGTCCCGTCTTCACACTGAGGACACCCTCCATCGTGTTGTGTGGCACTACCACCGTGCTAAATGGGATAGATTCAGAACAGATCTAGCAGCTCAAAACTGGGCATCCATGAGGCGTTGTGGGCCATCAGCAACAGCAGAATTGTATTCCACCACAACCTGTAACCTCATGGCCCGGCATATCCCTCACTCTACCATTACCATCAAGCCGGGGGACCAACCCTGGTTCAATAAGGAGTGCAGAAGAGCATGCCAGGAGCAGCACCAGGCGTACTTAAAAATGAGGTGCCAACCTGAAGAAGCTGCAACACAGGACTACATGCATGCTAAAAAGAGGAAGCAGCATGCTATAGACAGGACTAAGCGATCCCACAATCAACGGATCAGATCAAAGCTCTGCAGTCCTGCCACATCCAGTCGTGAATGGTGGTGGACCATTAAAAATGAACGGCAGGAGGAGGCTCCATCAATATCCCCATCCTCAATGATGGTGGAGCCCAGCACGTGAGTACAAAAGACAAGGCTGAAGCGTTTGCAACCATCTTCCGCCAGAAGTACCGAGTGGATGATCCATATCGGCCTACTCCTAAGGTCCCCACCATCACAGAAGCCAGTTTTCAGCCAATTCGATTCACTCCACGTGATATCAAGAAATGGCTGAGCACACAGGATACAGAAAAGGCTATGGCCCCAACAACGTCCTGGCTATCGTGCTGAAGACTTGTGCTCCAGAACTAGCCGCACCTCTAGCCAAGCTGTTCCAGTACAGCTACAACACTGGCATCTATCCAACAATGTAGAAAACTGCCCAGGTATGTCCTGTCCATAAAAAGCAGGACAAATCCAACCCCGCCAATTACCGCCCCATCAGTCTAATCTCAATCATCAGCAAAGTGAGGGAAGGTGTCATCAAGTGGCACTTACTCACCAATAACCTGCTCACTGATGCCCAGTTTGTGTTCCGCCAAGACCATTCGGCTCCCGACCTCATTACAGCTTTGGTCCAAACATGGACAAAGGAGCTGAATTCCAGAGGTGAGATGAGAGTGACTGCCCTTGGCATCAAGGCAGCATTTGACCGAGTCTGGCATCAAGGAGCCCTAGTAAAACTGAAGTCGATGGGAATCAGGGGGGAAACACTCCACGGGCTGGAGTCATACCTAGCACAAAGGAAGATGGTTGTGGTGGTTGAAGGTCAATCATCACAGCCCAGGACATCACTGCAGGAGTTCCTCAGGGCAGTATCCAAGGCCCAACCATCTTCAACTGCTTCATCAATGACCTTCCCTCCAACATAAGGTCAGAAATGGGGATGTTCGCTGATGACTGCACAGTGTTCAGCGCCATTCACAACTCCTCAGATAATGAAGCAGTCCATGCCCGCATGCAACAAGACCTGAATGTTATTCAGGCTTGGGCTGATAAGTGGCAGGTAACATTCGCACCACAGAAGTGCCAGGCAATGACTATCTCCAACAAGCGAGAGTCTAACCACCTCCCCTTGACATTCAACAGCATTACCATTGCCGAATCCTCCACCATCAACATCCTGGGGGTCACCATTGACCAGAAACTTAACTGGACCAGCCACATAAATACTGTAACAACAAGAGCAGGTCAGAGGCTGGGTATTCTGCGGCGAGAGTCTGACCTCCTGACTCCCCAAAGCCTTTCCACCATCTACAGGCACAACTCAGGAGTGTGATGGAATACTCTCCACTTGCCTGGATGAGTGCAGCTCCAACAACACTTAAGAAGCTCGACATCGTCCAGAACAAAGCAGCCCGCTTGATTGGCACCCCATCCACCACCTTAAACATTCACTCCCTCCACCATCAGCATACCGTGGCTGCTGTGTGTTCCATCTACAAGATGCACTGCAGCAACACGCCAAGGCTTCTTCGGCAGCACCTCCCAAACCCGCAACCTCTTCCACCTAGAAGGACAAGGGCAGTAGGTGCCTGGGAACACCACCAACTCCAAGTTTCCCTCCAAGTCACATACCATCCTGACTTAGAAGTATATCGCTGATCCTTCATCGTCGCTGGGTCAAAATCCTGGAACTCCCTACCTAACAGCATTGTGGGAGTACCTTCACCACATGGACTGCAGCAGTTCAAGAAGGCGGCTCACCACCACCTGCGAAATTAGGGATGGGCAATATATGCTGGCCTTGCCAGCGACACCCACATCCCATAAACAAATTTTAAAAAAATTGCATTCTAAACAGCATTGTTTTTAAAATGAGACACAAGCCATTTGCTCACTGATGAATTCTGTTTCAGCAGTCAACACATTCTGTCCAACTTAAGAACCTAGTTGTTATAAGGATATAAGTACAATATAAGAATTGGGCTTAAGAGTTTTAGTTCAAATTTTCAGGAAAAAAGCAGTACTTTCCTGCTGCAAACCCACATAAATCCACTAGTCACATTCACACTGCCAACGTGAGCCGTTGCATGCACACTGAAGTAACACAAAACGAATTTACCTTGACATTTATTACACAATTAGCATTATTTGGCAAGCATCCAAAAACAATGTGCAAAACATGGTCACAGATCTGTGGAGTGATTTATTGTAATATATTATAATGCTTCTGTATTGTTGTAGTCTGCTTAGCCTAACCCTATTCAAAATGATTGCATCAAAGATGTTTAGTGGGTAAGTGCATTGCCTGGTGTGGTACGAAGCCATACGCTATGTCAAGACAACCCCAGGTTTTATCCCCAAGTTTATATCGATTTATCTTATTTCAGCAATTAGCTTCAGCTGAGTGAACGGAAAAAGAAAAATCAATTATTCATGATTCCTGCTTCTGATCACTCTGCAGCCAGTCATGCTAGGAAGTGCTTGTGTGTGGAATCAGCTGAAGATAGGATCCATAGTGGAATAGCCTGCCAGCGCTCAATGTATAGGTACAAAGATGAAGAATGGGCATTTGGTGAGGTACAGGAGGGTAATGGTAAATGTATAACCATATTCCAGTAAGAATCAGCCTCCCCCTCAGTAGAGGGGAGAAAGTGCATTACCATAGCCGAAGTGCTACATTTAACTTGTTTTTGTTGCACTGTTTACAGTAGAATTGCAAAGAGTGCCAAATGAATGCTTACAGTTCCTAACATTAGTACTTGAAATACTCTATTCCTCATAAAACAAGGCATACCTGTGACAATGAGTTGAGCTTCCAGTATAGTGGCATTAGGATGAGACGGGTGTTTCACAATGCATCGGTAATTAATACCATCATCTTCTAGGTTTGCTGCAATATATATCTGACTGGATTGATTAAATGTCCCATCATCATTTCTAACCAGTTCATCTCCAGAATCCTTGCTCGTAACACTTTCCGTTTTCCCATGCGATAACTTTTCCCAGCGGATATCTAGCTGCCGTGGATAGAATCCAGTAACGTCACATCTCACAGATCCCTTTGAACCATTTGGGATTGTAACACGTTCAGTGGACAAGCTGATCTTTGGTCGAGCTGTATACAAGAAAAAGTAAATTGAGCATTTGTCTGAGGCTGAACCAGACTGTTCGCAACCTTGGTGTCATATTTGACCCTGAAATGAGCTACCGAACACATATCCATGCCATAACTAAGAACGCCTATTTCCACCTCTGCAACATTGCCCATCTCTGCCCCTGCCTCAGCTCATCTGCTGCTGAAACCCTCATCCATGCCATTGTTACCTCTAGACTTGACTATTCCAACACACTCCTGGCTGGCCTCCCACATTCTACCCTTTGCAAACTTGAGGTCACCCAAAACTCTGCTGCCCATGTCCTAACATGCACCAAGTCCCGTTCACCCATCACCCCTGGGCTCGCTGACCTACATTGGCTCACAATTAAGTAGCACCTCGATTTTAAAATTCTCATCCTCGTTTTCAGATCTCTCGATGGCCTCGCCTCTCCCTACCTCTATAATCTCCTCCAGCCCCACAACCCTCCGAGATATCTGCGCTCCTCTAATCCTGGCCTCTTGAGCATCCCTGATTTTAATCGCTCAACTATGGTGGCCGTGCCTTCAGCTGCCTAGGCCCTAAGCTCTGGAATTCCCTCCCTAAACCTCTCCGCCTCTCTACCTCTCTTTCCTCCTTCAAGACGCTTCTTAAAACGCTCTTTGACCAAGCTTTTGGTCATCTACCCTAATTTCTCCTTATGTAGCTCGGTGTCAAATTTTGTTTTATAACACTCCTGTGAAGCGCCTTAAGATGTTTTACTACATTAAAGGTGCTATATAAATACAAGTTTTTGTGCTTGATGTTGTTCTTGTCTTTCCACAGGTTAGATCTTACAGTCCTGCACTCATGGTCACCAGGATGGAGCTATTTTAGCTTTTCCCATCTGAATTTGGCCCTAAAGGTTCCTTTGAATTACTTATTTTGTGAATCCAAAACAACTGCAGCATTTTTGCAAGCTTGATTTTTTATTTTGGTCTCTGTATAATTGATGAAGATTTTTGAAAATAACTAAAAAATACTGGTTGGAATGGAACTCTCTGTGCACAAGTGAGAGAGGAGGAAATAAATTTTAAAATCCTTCCCGCACCAACACTCTGGGAAGATATCATTTTACCTTAAATACCAACAGCTTAGACAGATCATTTTTTACCACTCCCAGAAGACCGCATGGTTAGAAGGTGGGCGAATGGAGTGTGCATCACGATGGGAGTAGGCTTAATGGTTTTTTCCTGCTCTTCTTTTCCTATGTTAAACATAAACAAGCCCTACAGCCTAAAATGGGCAATGACTTTCATTTTATGGCTTCTTCACATTATAGTGATATAGCTGGTGATGGCAGCCCTGGCTGCAGCGGCATCGTTGCAAAATAAACAAATCAGCACCATTATCTCCAGAGGTGCGCAGTAACATCTAAAAATGTGGTTATGCCTGACTCCTGGAAGGCAGCAGTGATACAAGCAGAAAATCTATATGCTGCCATTACCAGTCACTAGCTAGCTCAGCACAGAGCAAGGATCAAACATGGCAACTTTCTCATCAGGTAACTCCATTTCATACCTGGAAGTGCATTTACTGAGTTACTGTATTGTACTGAGCTAAAGGCTTAACTTGGCAATTTCACTCAAAGGAAGCCACAAAAGAGCTGCTGTGGAAAATGGAATAATGTCACACTGGTGCAGAAGGGGGATGCGTTTTGCAGATTAGGACTGAGGTACATTATTAGAAAAAGCTTTACTCTGCATCCAACTTTGCTAAACCTGACCAATATTTCCATGGTTCTATGACCAAGGATTGGTTGATGCTGACACTGGGTGCCTAAAATGGAAAGTCTTCCTTCCCCAGTACTAATGTCCATCACTTTGATGAACACAAAATTCATTAAAAAGTAAACACAGAAAAAAATCAAAAAGGCAAATGGGATGCTGGCCTTTATATCTAGAGGACTAGAATACAAGGGGGTAGAAGTTATGCTGCAGCTATACAAAGTCCTGGTTAGACCACACCTTTAGTACAGGTACTGTGTTCCGTTCTGGGCACCACACCTTAGGAAGGATATATTGGCCTTGGAGAGAGTGCAGCATAGGTTTAACAGAATGATACCCGGACTCCAAAGTTTAAATTACGAGGAGAAATTACACAAATTAGGGTTGTATTTCCTAGAATTTAGAAGGTTAAGGGGTGATTTTTGTTAACCAAAAATATTAAGGGATATGGACCAAAGGCGGGTATATGGAGTTAGGCTGCAGATCAGCCATGATCTCATTGAATGGTGGAACAGGCTCGAGGGGCTAAATGGCCTACTCCTGTTCCTTTGTTCCTACAAGCTTGATGACACCAAACCACCACCTCATTCTATTATTTGCAACCTTTGTTGTGTCCTGCATTCGGGGCCTTGACCTATGTCTCTCAATACAAAAAGAAATCATGATTTTAGACCTGGTTATATCCAAAGCTACTCCACTAAATACAGTCCAATACAATACCAGGCAATGTGTCAGCCTTGGCTCAGTGGTAGGACTCTCACCTCGGAGTCAGAAGGTTGTTAGTTCAAGCCCCACTCCAGAGACCTGAGCACATAATAAGTGCAGTAGTGAGGGAGTGCTACACTGTTGGGAGTTGCCTTCTTTCAGATAAGATGTTAAACCACCTGTCAGGTGGATGCAAAAGATCTCATGGCACTAAGCAAAGAAGAGCAGGGGAGTCTTCTCAATGGCCTCTCCAATGCTTATCCCTCAGCCAACATCATTAAAACAGATTATCTGGTCATTATTACATTGCTCTTGGTGAGACCTTGCTGTGTGCAGATTGGCTGCCGGGTTCCCTTAAATTACAATAGCGACAACACTTCAAAAGTACTTAGTTGGCTGCAAAGCACTTTGGGACATCCCGAGACCTTGAAAGGTGCAATATAAATGCCATTTCTTTCTTGTGTGTGCTATAACCAATTTCAGTAAGTAGGTTTATTGTCAAATATACTTTAAGATAGGTCTCAGCAATACAGACAAAGTTTATTTTTTTAAATTACCTAACACTTGGATCACGGAGCTCTTTTCTGCTTTTGATGGAGTATAAAATACAGTACAGGTGTATTGTCCTTCTTCGTTGATTTGTATTTTTGGAAGATACAGTGAAGCATTTCCTGTCCGCAAATCATCTTCATTAATTCTTGCGCCTGGTCTAATCGAGGAATGATTCCCTTTATTAAACACATACACCTTTCTCCTGATTCTTTCATGTACCAAGAACCACTGGATAGCTACATAATCCAGGTCAAGCTCTGCAGTGTTGAAGCCTGACACTTTACATCCCAGAAGAACATCTTCATTCACAAGAACTTTCAGTGGACTTTGAAATATGTCCATATGCAAAGTACCTTTACAGAAAAAAAAAGTTTGAAATATATTATAAAACATCTCATATCATGATTACAAACAGAAAAATTACCACCTCAGATTAAAATATATCAGACACGTTAGTATCAACGTTCCCTTTAATTATTTTTTTCGGTGCGTGGCCCTTTAAGAGGCTGCGCGGCTCATTCAAAATACCGCACACAGGGTTTTTCCTGTTTAAAAGCCGGTGAGCTACTTGCGCAGGAGCTGCAGAGCGCTGCGGCAGCTTAAAGGGAACACTGGTTAGTATTCTATTTTTAATTATTACACAAAGAAAACCAAGAAATTTGATTTCTAAAGTAAGGAACAATTTAAAGTGACTTTAAGGACATTGTTAGGCTATAGATCCCCAAAACCAAAGCAAAGTAAGGCTGCCAGTGCCATAGGGACGGTTGGCTGTTCAGCAGGTTCGTCCCACTGCCGGTTTCAGCCGTTCTGAAATAACTATTTTCCCGTAACTGGGCTTATTAAGCTCGTCGTGCGCGCTACCCGGCCCAATCAGTGGGTTCAGGTCTGCTGCTCGCCTCTGCTGACATCTTCCATTCAGCTGCATTTAAGGGGCCCATGCAGCCTTGTGGTGTTTCATTTATATTCTGCTGCTTCTCAGTGTTGCAGATATCGAGATGACTGCTTCAAGAGCAAAGGCTTCTCCAAGATTCGATGATGACTCCCTCCATGCTCTTGTGGAGGGAGTGAGAGGGCGCAAGGAGGTTCTGTTCCCCGCCAATGGACGGAGGAAGCCTCCTCAGCAAACTAAGGCATCCTGACTGCAAATTGCTGAGGAGGTGAGCGCCAGGACTTTGTGCTCATGCACCTGGGTTCAGTGCAGGAAAAGGTTCAATGATCTGCTATGCTCAGCAAAAGTGAGTATAACATCACACTTACCTTCAATCTGCTCCCCATCTCCTCTCATCACCAGCACTCTGCATTGTCAACCTACTCTTGCACATCCCAACTTACCCTTACATCCCTTGTACTCTTAACCATCCCTCTCTCTATGTACAGAATCATTCCACCATTCGACTATGCACCCCTTGCACTCGATATCACTGTTACGCAATGGCAACAACTAACAACACACACGGAATGCCCTTAGTACTCCATCTTTGTCTCCTAAGCATCTATGCTATGGATTCTCTACACTCTCTCCAACATTCTCGCTCAAACTCCACTTGTGTCCCTCACTGCAGGAAAAGAGAGCCCACAATAAGAGGGAGAGGGGTAGGGCCACCTTCGATTGCCCACTTGACCACCGCTGAGGAGGCTGCTATCGACATCGTCGGAGGTGCTGAGGAGCTGGAAGTGGGGAACGGAGAGACGGGCGCCGTTGAGCAAGCTGGTGACAGAATATATTTGCAACCCTATCATTTAGATTTCATGAGTGACTAATATGGCATCTGAAGTTCATACAGATTGAGTTCTGATCATCTGCACAATGGGATGTGTCTGCTTCAATAATATCACATGTCTAACTCATGCCTTTACTCCCCCACAGGACCATCGAGAGCCCCCCTCCCCACTGTCCAGGAGGAAGAGCTGGAAGACTCCTCAGAGGAAGCTGCAACCTCTGAGGGGGCAGCGTCAGCAGAATTGAGCGCGCCCAGCACCAGCACAGAGGCGCGCACCTCAGTGGGTCATTCGCGAGATAGATTAGTGTTGTCACCTGGAGTATCAAACTCACAAGTGAGCATCAGCAGATGGTGGAGACAAGGACAGCAGAGGAGAGTCCTCGTCGGAGAGCGCTGGACGCTCCTAGCTTTGCTCAGCTGCATGTGGACCCTGTGCCTCTGGGGCCATCCAGAAAGAGAGCGGTGCTGGAACTTCAGGAACAAGTGCAGGAGGCTCTGACAGGGTTTGCAATCATGGTAACTGCGAGTGTGCAGAGAATGGAGGAGTCCATCTCAAAACATGAGCAATGTCGTGGTGCACGCAATGGCGAATGTAGGTGCCGCCATGGAAAGGATGGCAACCTCCATGGAGGATATAAATCGCTGGACTCAAATGAACATGGTGACTCTTCTAAATAGATGCTCTGCTATGGAGGATAGATGGGCATCTATTGAGGAGAGGAACCAGAGGTACATAGACATCTCCGTTATGAGGACTGTCAGTACATGGTTCCACTGATGTGCAGCAAGGTGCTCTCCAACTACTTGCTAGCAGTGAAGTGCAGGTGACCCATGAGAGAGATGTTGGTGGTCGACAACAAGGAAGTGTGGGCTCCTCTCCAAGCACTTGCACTCCCATGCCACTGCGGAGCCCTCGGTCAGAACCCCATCTGCTGAAGCCACAGGGGAAGCACCACATAGAAGCACGCATAAGAGAAACTTAACACACAAATAGTCACAATTGTAGTCACTTGGGTGTTTTGATCTAATACAAAGTGAAGTTTCTCATTGTTATTTCAATTGTAATAAAGAAATGTAATGACAAAAATTCAAAGAGTTGGCCTATGTGTGCTCAGAAATGGAAGTTGAACAGTGAGGGGTCAGGGTGCCTTTCATTTGTAATGATGGTGGTGAGAGTGATAGGAATCCACAGTTTATTGTACAGATGTTGTATGGTTTGTTAAGAAGGTCGGGCAGACAAACATTTTCATGTGCCAGCCACATGTGTTGGCTGCAAAAACTTACGCGAATCTGGCATGGATTAGTGCATCCCTTGCCTCACGGCCAGCATTGTGCTCGCGTGCTGGTGGAACTGGCACATCCGCCTCTGCAAGGTCTTCTTCATCGGCCTCCTTCTCCTCCTCTGAGGAGGAGGAGGCTGTGCACTGAGCCACTTGTTCCTCAGGCAGCAGTAAGGCACGCTGCTGTGTGATGTTGTGCAGTGCACAGCAGACCACGATGATTCTGGAGACCCTGGCTGGTGAGTACTGTAGGGTTCCACCAGATCTGTCAAGGCATCTGAATCACATTTTGAGCAAGCCGATGGTTTGTTCTATGATGTTTCTGGGGGTATGTGGCTCACATTGTAGCGCTCCTCAGCTTCATTTGATGGCCTCCTCATCGGTGTTATTAGCCACATCTTCAGGGGATAGCCCTTGTCTCCAAGTAGCCAACTGGAAAGTTGGGTTGGCGGATTGAACAGCTGAGGCACAGTAGACTGCCACAGGATGAATGAGTCATGGCAACTGCCAGGGAACTTGGCACAAACATGCATAATGTTCTTCCTGTGGCTACACACCAGCTGGACGTTAAGGGAGTGGAAGCCCTTGCGGTTGACAAAAACAGTTGGGTTGTGATGGGGTGCCCTAAGGGCCACATGTGTGCAGTCTACGACGCCCTGCACCCTTGGGAAGCCTGCCATATTTGCAAAGCTAACCACACGCGTGGTTAGGCTTGCTTCATCCGTGGAGAAGTGGATGTAATTAGGCAACTTTGCAAGAGGGCAGCGGTAACCTGCGTGATGCAAGTGTGTGTGGCCGACTGGGAGATGCCGCTAATGCCTGCTGCTGATCCCTGGAAGGAGCCCGAAGCAAAGAAGTTGAGTGCGGTGGTGACTTTGACAGCCATTGGTAAGGGATGTCCACCCGCTCCTCTGGGCTCCAGGTGTTGGTGCAGCATTGTGCAGATGTCAGCGAATACCTCTCGCAGAAGTCTCAGCCTCCTTTGGCATTGCTGCTCAGTCATGTTGAGGAAGCTCATCCTCGGCCCGTAAACCCTGTGTTGGGGTTTCTCCTGCGGCGCAGTGCAGCCCTGCGCTGACGCCCTCTGCCTTGTGCAGCATCAGGTGGCTGAGGAGAAGGTTGGCACTCCTGTTGTTGGTGCTGCTGGTGTGCCTGGTTCTGCTGCAGCCGCGGCTGCTCTTCCTCCGATTCTGAGGACCAGGATGAGAGGGTATAAATGGTTCCCATTCCGCTGGTATATATCTCAGTAGAGATAAGCGCTCAGTCAATGTGGGGAGAGGGTTTTCCAAGGAGGTCACAGAGCATATGGATCTCAACTTAAACACTTACAAACTCAATAGACCTGCAAAATATGTTCTAAAACCTCAAAACACAAAGTTCTGCCATCGGAAAGTCAGTCATGTTACAGGTCCGCTTTTATGCTGCCGGAGCAACTGAACTCGGCACAATCAGCTGGCGTGTTTGTTGCACAACATGCAACACGCTGAAAATGTAATAAATCTGATCGGGACTCGCAGACCCGACACTTTGGAAAGTTGCATGGAGGCGGGGTGCAACCCGCTGTCAATCATTTAGATTTTAACTCCTGACCCGCCTCCAAACCCGCCCTCTCAGCACCGGCAAAATCGCGGCCATAGGCCCTCTGTGACCAGGGAAGACAGAGATCTGTATGTGCCAGCTTGCTTCACTGACCAGCATCCAAATGCAAGTTAAATTTGGATTTTATGGTAAATGTTACCAGAGAGCTACCAAAGCCTGTCAACTCTCTGCTAAAAATGAAATGGTGAAGAACAAATTTTGATTACCCTTGTGGCCTAGTGGGAAAAGGCACTTCATAGTGTAGAATTGTACCGTATACATAGGTTCAATTCCTCATTTATTCTGAGTCAGCCAACTAGAGCAGTTTTTGAGATGTTACAGTTTGCTTCAGTAGGAAGTGAAATGTAAAACCAAGGTTCCCACTTGTGACCCTCCATTCAGCGATCCCTGTGGTTGTGTGGATATTGAATGAGAACAGGTTGTGTTCAGCCAAGATGCTTCCCCCATCCCTCCTAGCACTGTGTCAAATTATCTGCAGACACTCATAATCTCAGCTCATATCTGAAGAGTGGCCACTTGGGTGAGTTAATGGAGGGTTGTTGGAACTGCTTCCAGCAGAGTTATCACCTTCAGAAAAGGACGAAAATTAAGGGGGAAAATTTCATATATAATGAAAAAGAATGCCTGCTTAGGAATTTTTAAAATTAAACTTTTGAGCCACCGCAATCCAACTGCACCAGGTATGAATCCAAAGGATACTCTAGAGGTCAACTTACAACTCTTGGCTAAACTTGCTTCAGGTCATTTCATACCCAAATTATCAATAGAGTTTACATTTAAGCAAGTTTAAAACCACTTCTTATAGAAATTACAGCACAGAAAGAGGCACACCTACACTTGTTAATTCTTCAAATGCAACTATCCATGATAATCCTTTTCCCTTGTCTTTCTCCATCTTAATTTACAGTCTTCCTTTTCAGATATTTATCCAATCCCTTTTAAATGATATTAGTCTCAAAAACAACTTTTGGTACAGTCCTAATAGCTTTGCATTGATAAACTGTAGAATAACCAGCCTATAAGGTTTACAGCAAAACCATGGAATTTCCACCTGACTTATATTTTTTGTAGTTTTTAAAATATTTCTTTTATTGAAAAATATCTTAATCTTTTCAGAAAATATTTTACAAAAATCATGTTTTGGGTTCAGCAGTGTTTTTTTTTCAAAATAGCAATTTCGAGAGTCACTGTCATACTACTGCCTGAGCTCTTGTTTTTGATGGGGACTAATTGCGCAAACAGCATCTGAGTCTGACTCCGAGCACATTCACCAGGCAGTGACAGATATAAGATGTGATAGGGAGCCAGCCACTTCAGCTGGGACAGGACCATGTTGACTAGGGGTTGGCTGCAGTAACTAATTGTACCATCCAGAGGGATTTCACTCTTTTCTAAATAAGCTGGTGTGGAAAAGCACAAGTGAGAGACAACCATGGGAGGGAGTGGCAAGTGATTAGGACAAGCTGTGAAGTATCTAAAGTACGACTAAAATGGAAGAAAGTGCATGATGAAAATGTTCACTGGAAAAACAGAAAAGAATCCTTGAAAAACAAAGATTCTTTGCTCTTATGTTCAGGTAATGAGTAAATTAAACTGTAATAATTGTTTGCTGTATGTGTATTAAAACTAATATGCATTTTAAAATAATTGTATATTTGTTTTCTGTGTGAACAGTACTACAAATGTTATTCACATGTTCTTATAATAATCGGTTCATGCACGGGATGGAAATTAGTATACAATTCATTGCAACAACATGCAGTGTAATATAGGCTAATGTGTAGTGATGTATAGTAGTATAAGTCAGGGCAAATATTGTTTAATTACTTTTGCTATCAACTTATCATTTACCAATGCAAAGCTGTTGTCTGTGAAGCTGATCAAATACTATGATCCAACTCAAGAACTGTAAACATTAATAAGATCACTGGCAAGCGCACAATGGAATGTGGTGTGCAGTTTTGGTCACCTAAACATCGTAGTGTGGCGGAGCCACCAAAGGACTCAGAGCGGTTGTACAGAATTCCTTTAACAGCAATGTAGTTACTGTCTGTGCCTGTACCTTTTAATTACACTGTTTGACTGTACAATGCCTAGTTACCTTTACAGCACGGTTTCAACGTGATGACGTCATGCCATTAGTCACGTGATGCCCCAATGGCGGGAAGAACGTGATGACGTCATGACGTCAGTCTCCTGACCAGAAGATCAGTCCTCGTGGAGCCCTCAAGGAGAGTAGACGTGTTATTGATGTGTTCCAGCAGTTTCCAGTTTAAACTCGTTTGGTTTCATTAAAGTTCATTAATTTAATTACCTGAGTCGAACTCAGTCTTTTTGATAGGAACCTCCGTAGCGCTAGAATTTTGGCTCCTTTGCGCCTGCCGTTAGCACCTCCGGAAGGCACTAATAGATTGCAAAAGGCTTATCGCTGTGGGGGGGGGGGGGGATCCAAAGAATGCATCCTGAGAAATTTAGCGGGGCATTGCTGAGGTGCTACCCGATAGCGCTGCGCCCCCGCCGGTAGCGCCCCGAGCCACTGCGCCGCCAGCGATGATGTCATCACTGTGCGCCACGGCAGAAATTAGGTTGTGTCTTGCGAGGCCGCCAATTTCTTTTTTTAGCCGACCTCCAGGTTGGCCCTCCGTGGTGGGCTGTGGAGTGGTCCTGGCCGCCATCGCGCAGCCCGGCACCGGCATCAGTGCCGGGCTGCGGCCGCGGCATCACGCCACCCTGGTGGCCTAGTGTGGGCCATCGGAGGCCCTGCAGATTGCTTTAACTGAAGGTGAGGGGCGTTGAAACGCAGCAGCGCTCCGCACCCCGACATCGCCTCGGTTACCGCCCCACCAGGAAGTAGAGCGCCCGACACTGCGCTCCACTTTCAGTGCGTGGCGGTAAGCCGAATGTAGCGGCCGGGACGGTACTTCCGCGCCAGGTGCTAAATGTCTGGCCTTAACTCGGTTACCGGCCCCAAACGGAGAAAGTTCAGAGAAGTCCAACTGGGATGATTATACAACCTCAATTACTACTTGGGTTCTGATTAAACTGTCTTTGAATATTTTTAAATCTTTGCAACTTCAAAGCAATGATCTTCCACAAAATTAGCAGGTTTGCTGGCCGTGGTAGCATGTTGTTTTTTTTTTAAATTAAATTTACCACAGCATGTGCCCACCCTCTAGTCTAAAAGATCTCTATAATAAGCACTTGAATACCCCACTACAAGTCAGACTCACATTCTAATTCTACCAATTTCAAACTGGGACTAAACTCATCTCAGATGTTGGTACAAGACTCTGATTAATTCAACATCCTGCCTAATAGAAATATTTGGCCTCTACTCCCAAACCCATGCACCCAAAAGAAAGCGCTATCCCATCCACTTCAACCTTTTTAAAGCCAGCCTATACCACTGACTTTACCCAATTTACTCTAACTTCTGCATAAGTTAAAAATGCATACACCATCAGCATTGATGAATGGGCATTTAGTCTGTACATGCACTTTATTTTCTTTTTTCTTTTATGTCATTAGTCAGTCCCCATGCAGCAGCAAAGGAACGTGCTGGGAAAACCAATGTGTGTAAATACAGGTTGGTGGACGGGAGGAAAAACAGTGGGAGAGCTATAATAATAGGGGATTCTATTGTAAGGGGAATAGATAGGCATTTCTGCGGCCACAAACGAGACTCCAGGATGGTATGTTGCCTCCCTGGTGCAAGGTTCAAGGGTGTCTCGGGGCAGCTGCAGGGCATTCTGGAGGGGGAGGGTGAACAACCAATTGTCGTGGTGCATATAGGTACCAACGATATAGGTAAAAAACAAGATGAGGTCCTAAAAGCTGAATATAGGGAGTTAGGAGGTAAATTAAAAAATAGGACCTCAAAGGTAGTAATCTCAGGATTGCTACCAGTGCCACGTGCTAGTCAGAGTAGAAATAGAAGGATATTTCAGGTGAATAAGTGGCTAGAGGAATGGTGCAAGGGGGAGGGATTCAAATTCCTGGGACATTGGAACCGGTTCTGGGGGAGGTGGGACCAGTACAAACTGGACGGTTTGCACCTGGGCGGGACCGGGACCGATGTCCTAGGGGGAGTGTTTGCTAGTGCTGTGGGGGAGGGTTTAAACTAAAATGGCAGGGGATTGGGAACCTGTGCAGGGAGACAGAGGAAAGGGAAGCAAGGATAGAAGCAAAAGACAGGAAGGAGAAGAACCAAAGTGGAAGGCAGAGAAATCAAGGGTGTAAATCAAACAGGGCTACAGTAAATAATATTTCTAAAAGGACTAAGAGTGTTAAAAAACAAGCCTGAAGGCTTTGGTCTAGAAATTCGGTGGGCTGCGCCACCAGTTAGCGCCCAAAGAGGGCCCTTAGTGGGTTTAGTGCCACTGGCCACGCATCCCGCGAAATTTAACGGGGCGCTAATGGCAGCGTTAGTCTGTAGCGCTGCGCCGCCACCGATGACATCATCGGTGTGCGCAGCGCCCCGCTACCGCCCTGATCGCGAAATTAGGTAGCACCCCCCCCGCTGTAACGCTGGGGGGGGCCTACCTGCGGCGGCAGAGGCGCTAATTAAAGGAGCGGTGCGGGGCGGGCATTTTTGTTGCTGGCCGCCTGCCTGCACCTCTCCGCGCTGCCGTCCCCGGCCTCCTGAGCCCCCACCCACCCCCCCCCCCCGCATTGTGCCGACTGTGTCCCAAGAGCCTGGCACTTCTCCTTGGTGCCGGGCTCTTTTTCCAGCACTCGCGATCTCCGATCGTGCTGCAGCAGGCCCCTCCCCTTTAAGAAGGGGAGGAAGGCCTGCAGTACTGCAGCGCGCCGTGCCGCAGCATGTGGCGCTGCGGCACATTGCACTGCGATTTTCAGTTGCGGGGCGCCTCGAGCAGCGCCGCGCTTCCATTTGGGGCGCTCAAACTGAATATCGGGCTGGCGTTCGCGGCTCCTTCCGGGGCAGTACTTCCGGTGCCCAGGCGAGAGGCGCCACCGAATTTCTAGGCCTTTGTGTCTTAATGCGAGGAGCATTCGTAATAAGGTGGATGAATTAGCTGCGCAAATAGATGTAAATAGATATGATGCAATTGGAATTACGGAGACATGGCTCTAGGGTGACCAAGGCTGGGAATTCAATATCCAGGGGTATTCAATATTCAGGAAGGACAGGCAAAAAGGAAAAGAAGGTGGGGTAGCATTGCTGGTTAAAGAGGAGATTAACACAATAGTAAGGAAGGATATTAGCTCTGATGATGTGGAATCTGTATGGGTAGAGCTGAGAAATACCATGGGGCAGAAAACGTTAGTGGGAGTTGTATACAGACCCCCAAACAGTAATGCTGAGGTTTGGGGATGGCATTAAACGGGAAATTAGAGAAGCGTGCAATAAGGGCACAGCAGTTATCATGGGTGACTTTAATCTACATATAGATTGGGCTAACCAAATTAGTAACAATACTGTGGAGGAGAAATTCCTAGAGTGTATACGGGACATTTTCCTGGACCAATATGTCGAGGAACCAACTAGAGATCAGGCCATCTTAGACTAGGTATTATGTAATGAGAAAGGATTAATTAGCAATGTTGTTGTGCGAGGCCCCTTGGGGAAGAGTGATCATAATATGATAGAATTCTTCATTAAGATGGAGAGTGAAGTAGTTGACTCAGAGACTCGGGTCCTGAATTTAAATAAAGGAAACTATGAAGGTATGAGGTGCAAGTTGGCTAGGATGGATTGGGGAAGGTTACTTAAAGGGTTGACAGTGGATAGGCAATGGCAATCGTTTAAAGATTGCATGGATGAACTACAGAATGTGTTCATCCCTGTTTGGCATAAAAATAAAACAAAAAAAGGTGACTAACCATGGCTAACAAGGGAAATTAGGGATAGCATAAGATCCAAGGAGAAGACATATAAATTAGCCAGAAAAAGCAACAAACCTGAGGTTTGGGAGCAGTTTAGGATTAAGCAAAGGAGGACAAAGGGATTAATTAACAGGGGGGAAATAGAATATGAGAGTAAGCTTGCAGGGAACATAAAAACTGACTGTGAAAGCTTCTATAGATATGTGAAGAGAAAAAGATTGGCGAAGTCAAGCGTAGCTCCCTTGCAGTCAGAATCAGGGAAATTTATAATGGGGAACAAAGAAATGGCAGACCAATTAAATACATACTTTGGTTCTGTCTTCACAAAGGAGGACATAAATAACCTTCCAGAGATGTCGGGGAACATAGGGTCTAATGAGAGGGAGGAATTGAATGAAATCAGTAATTGTAGGGAAATGGTGTTAGGGAAATTGAAGGCCGATAAATCCCCAGGGCCTGATAATCTACATCCTAGGGTACTTAAGGAAGTGGCCCTAGAAATAGTAGATGCCTTGCTGGTCATCTTCCAAAATTCTATAGACTCTGGAATAGTTCCCATGGATTGGAGGGTAGCTAATGTAACCCCACTATTTAAAAAAGGTGGTAGAGAGAAAATGGGGAATTATAGACCGGTAAGCCTGACATCGGCAGTGGGGAAAATGCTAGAGACCATTATAAAAGATGTAATAGCAGAGCACTTGGAAAACAGTGACAGGATCGGACAAAGTCAACATGGATTTGCAAAAGGTAAATCATGCTTGACTAATCTGGAATTTTTTGAGGATGTAACTGGTAGAATAGATAAGGAAGAACCAGTGGATGTGGTGTATTTGGACTTTCAGAAGGCTTTCAATAAGGTCCCGCATAAGAGATTGGCGTGCAAAGTTAAAGCACATGGGATTGGGGGTAAGGTATTGACTTGGATAGAGAAGTGGTTGGCAGACAGGAAGCAAAGAGTTGGAATAAACGGGTCTTTTTCCGAGTGGCAGGCAGTGACTAGTGGGGTACCGCAGGGATTGGTGCTAGGATGAGGGAACTAGATGTAATATCTCCAAGTTTGCAGATGACACAAAGCTGGGTGGGCATGTGTGCTGTGAGGAGGATGCAGAGAAACTCCAGTATGATTTGGACAGGTTGGGTGATTGGGCAGATGCATGGCAAATGCAGTATAATGTGGATAAATGCGAGCTTATCCACTTTGGTGGCAAAAACAGGAAGGCAGATTATTATCTGAACGGCAATAGATTGGGAAAAGGGGAAGTGCAACGCGACCTGGGTGTTCTTGTGCACCAGTCGCTGAAGGTAAGCATGCAGGTGCAGCAGGCGGTTAAGAAGGCAAATGGTATGTTGGCCTTCATAGCGAGAGGATTCGAGTACAGGAGCAAGGATGTCTTGCTGCAATTGTACAGGGCCTTGGTGAGACCACACCTTGAGTATTGTGTGCAGTTTTGGTCGCCTTTTCTGAGGAAGGATGTTCTTGCCATTGAGGGAGTGCAGCGAAGATTCACCAGACTGATACCTGGAATGGCAGGAATGACGTATGAAGAGAGATTGGGTCGATTAGGCTTATATTCGCTAGAGTTTAGAAGAATGAGAGGGGATCTCATTGAAACTTATAAAATTCTAACAGGACTAGACAGACTAGATGCAGGAAGGAAGTTCCCAATGGCGGGAGAGTCCAGAACCAGTGGTCACAGTCTAAGGATAAGGGGTAAGCCATTTAGGACTGAGATGAGGAGAAATTTCTTCACCCAGAGAGTGGTGAACCTGTGGAATTCTCTGCCACACAAGGCAGTTAAGGCCAATTCATTAAATATATTCAAGAGGAGTTGGATATATTTCTTGAGGCTAAAGGGATCAAGGGATATGGGGAGAAAGCAGGGACAGGGTACTGAATTTGGATGATCAGCCATGATCTCATTAAATGGCGGAACAGGCTCGAGGGGCCGAATGGCCTACCCCTGCTCCTATCTTCTATGCCTATGGACAGGACTACCTGGAAGCAATGACAGCCTTGTCTTCCCACATGCTCCCTTGGATAACCATCCTGAAATAGGGCCACTTGACAGGAATATGGACATCAGATTCACAAGATCATGAAGTAAATAGAGACAAAGAAGGCCATTCTAACTCATCCATCTAGATAATCATAGAGTTCCCTCACAGCAACATCCTGTCTCTCAAATAATTAGTTTTGCTTTCACAACTGTATCACATGATCAGTCTCTGCACAAATAACTTTCAGGCATCGGTCCGATCACCAATTTGAACCTCTATCCACTCATCTTACTACTATAGTTTTACAAAGTATTGTTCCAGATTTGTAATTTCTATATCTTTTACACTTTTGTATCACCCTAATGAGGTATCCCCTTTAATTTTCTCCTTTCAAGGCTGAAGCACCAAAGTGTTTACAGTCTTTCCTTATCTTAGTCATCTGGCGCGTTGTGGCTCTTTTCTGCATCACCTCCAAGACTTGAACATCTCCATGTTTCTAGGTGGCTAAATCTGGTCATAGTATAGCAAGAGTGCATCTCCTGACGTACTCTACTGATTTAGGAATTATTTATTCTGTTGCTTGTTCTCCATGGTGGCTGGACATATTTAACCCACAAAATCAGGTAGGTTTGAGTCGGGTGGGAAGTTAAAAGTCTGAATCCTGACCAGAATCCACTTCCATCCCACCCACTTCTGGTTTTAATGGAGGTGGGACAGGGGGCAGGCTGCCAACCCACTCCCAGGAGCCGGGTCTTCTATTTAAATATATTAATGAGGCTGGCATGCCTCAGATTTAACCTCCATTTTAAATTTAAGTCTGGCTGGTCGGATTTTGCAGGCCTCGTGAAACCTGCCAGCTAATATAAGGCAAAGACTGCTGGATCCAGGAGGTAAGTGCCTTTACACTTACCTCCTGGATCCAGCATCCCACTTAACCCAACCCCCGCAATTGGAGACTGCCCCCTATGAGGCCTCCAATCCCCCCCGCCAGGCATCCGATCCCCATTCCCCACCCCAGACCTCCAATCCCCATTCCCCACCCCAGGCCTCCGATCCCCATTCCTTACCCCAGGCCTCCGATCCCCATTCCCCACCCCAGGCCTCCGATCCTCATTCCCCACCCCAGACCTCCGATCCCCATTCCCCACCCCAGGCCTCCGATCCCCATTCCCCACCCCAGACCTCCGATCCCCATTCCCCACCCCAGGCCTCCGATCCTCATTCCCCACCCCAGGCCTCCGATCCCCATTCCCCACCCCAGGCCTCCGATCCCCATTCCCCACCCCAGGCCTCCGATCCCCATTCCCCACCCCAGGCCTCTGATCCCCATTCCCCACCCCAGGCCTCCGATCCCCATTCCCCACCCCAGGCCTCCGATCCCCATTCCCCACCCCATGCCTCCGATCCCCATTTCCCACCCCAGGCCTCCGATCCCCATTTCCCACCCCAGGCCTCCGATCCCCATTCCCCACCCCAGGCCTCCGATCCCCATTCCCCACCCCAGGCCTCCGATCCCCATTCCCCACCCCAGGCCTCCGATCCCCATTCCCCACCCCAGGCCTCCGATTCCCAGCACGAAGCCTCTCCCCACCCCATGCTGCTCCCAGCCCTCACCGCTCCTCCGATGCTCACCTGGCCCGCCCCCACCCCCACCACTCCTCCGATCAGCCACTCCGGCACCCGATTGTTCGCGACTCCCCGTCTGCTCCTCCAGCCCTCTCCGTGCTCCAGTCAGAAAGTCAGTTTCACTGATTGGATTGAGAATGGGGGTGGGGATAAGCACTTCTGGAGCAGCGGAGGGTGGAAATTACTAAAATAAACCTAAACCTGAGAGCACGGGGCAGGCTGGGTAATGAAGACTGCCTTTAAATCATCAGGAATGCTCACATCGCAGGCGCGTGCCTTTCGTAAACTTTTAAACATTTTTTTCTGAAACTTATTAATTTAGTTTAGTTCAATATTGTAATGGACGGGCTAGAGGGATATGTATTTTCCAACTCCCATGACACTATTTCGAAGAAGAGCAGTGGAGTTGTCCCCCGTGTCCTGGTCAAAGTTGGCGGAGTACAGCTCGGCTGCATATGCCGACTCAACCAAGACAAGACAAGACAAGAGCAGCTCAGGACCGTCAGTCTCACCAATAACCCAGCCCGGATGATTGACGTGAGCTCCGGACCGACAGGAAGAGTGGCGAGGGACTGGCGGACCAAGTGGGCGGTTGGTCCTCCAACCAATCGGGGTCTGTGAAGGGAAGGACTTGCGACCCCGAGTGGGCAGGGCTGAACCCAGATGTCCCTCATTGTCTGAAACTCTGTTTCATTTTTAAATCTGATTTCCCTCAAACTCCAGGAGACTCGAAGACCAGCTTTTGAAGGCCAGCTAGAGATCTGTCCAACTGGTATGAACCATGCAGCTTTTTCTGTGAGTAACAGCACATTACAAGCCATTAGACAAAGACTTTTCTGCTGTGGCTTTAAACAGAAGAAATCCTGTGGTGTAGAGCAAACATTTTAACATTTGTTAGTAAAATGGATTAATTCAGGACAGACATCAGGGATTATTTGTGGAAATCAGTAATCAGTTAGTGACGGCCAAATGCGCTTCCTGTCCGGGAGCAAATGTCAGCGAGGGGTGGAGATGGGAAAGAAAAAGCAACTCACGATTTCTATACCAAATCTCATGGGGGAGAAGTTCATTATCGCCCAGGAATGGGCACTAACTTTGGAAAAGTTTGAGATTCAGTGCCAGGCGCTAATGAATCTCGCTGTGCCATGTGGAGGGAGAAATTTAACGACCTCACTCGGGTGGTCAGGGTGAGTCAATGCCTCAACAAATGCTACAGTCTGCACACACTGGCCAAAGCACCACACCCCCAGCACTCACCCACCAACATCTCTACCTACCAACACTCACACCCACATCTCACACCTTGCACACAATGACAGCTATTCAACTATGGCAGACACATCACCCAAACACATTGCTCCACGCTCACTCACACACTAACCTTTCTTTTGCAGGCCAAGGTGGTTCAAACAGGAGGGAGCAGGAGTGCACAGGCGGGGGACAAGCCAACTCTCAACCACTGTCTACGCTGGAGATTATTGGGTGCCAAGTGTCCACCAGCGACGTTGACCCCCCTTGAGGACAACGGTATGTTCATCCCTACTCCTTCTTCTCAAATCCCACTTCCACCTCACCTCACAAGCCTTTTGCACTTTCCAGCTAATCATGCTGAATGCATGCATTTCTCCCTTCCTGCCGCCCTCCCCTCACCTTAACCCATTGATGCGCTATCAATTACTCATAAAAGACGGAGAGTTAGGAGAGTAACTAAAGGCTTTTATTAGCAAAGAACAGAGCATGCCTCTCGTGGTTGACTGGGTTCCAAGAAGGCAGGGGGCTGCAGGTCAATCACCTTTATACCTGGGCCTGTGGGTGGAGCCAGCCGAGACATGTTGAGGCATGCATAGGTACAACAGTGTGCAACAACAACAAGTGAATAACAATAACAGTGGTTTACCACATTCACCCCTTGTTTAAAATTGAGTCCGGCGGGGTGAAGTGTACTAAAGGTTCGTGTAAGTAAGTCTATCAGGTGGCCTTGTATGCCGTCCTGATCGTCGTGGTGGCGGCGGTGATGGTGCAGCATCCAACGTTGAATCTGGCGTCTCATTGAGTGGTTGGGTGGTCAATGACGGGTCCTGGGGCTGCGGCATACCGTCTAGCGGGGTTGGGTTGTGGGTAGTGGTGGATGGCAATGGTAGTGTTTCAGGGGCACCCAAAGGTGCGAGATCTCGTGTGGGGGCTGTGTCCTCCCGCCCGTCCGGGTACGCTACGTAAGCGTACTGGGGGTAGGCGTGGGTAGTGGTGGGTGGCGAGGAAGCTGTTTCGGGAGCACCCGAAGGTGCGAGGTCTCGTATGGAGACTGTGTCCTCCCGCCCGTCCGGGTACACCACGTAAGCATACTGAGGGTTGGCATGGAGGAGGCTCACCCTCTCGACCAGGGGGTCCGTCTTATGGGACCTCACGTGCTTCCGCAGTAGGACGGGTCCTGGAGAAGTCAGCCATGTCGGTAACGAGATCCCCGATGTGGACTTCCTGGGGAAGGAGAACATTCTCTCGTGAGGGGTAGCATTGGTGGCTGTACAGAGCAGTGACCGAATGGAATAGAGCGCCGCAGGGAGGACTTCCTGCCAGCGAGAGGTCGGAAGGCCCTTAGATTTCAAGTTTAAAAGGACTGCCTTCCAGACCGTCGCATTCTCCCTTTCCACCTGGCCATTCCCCCGGGGGTTGTAGCTGGTGGTCCTGCTTGTAGCGATACCTCTCGAGAGCAGGTACTGCCGGAGTTCGTTGCTCATAAAGGATGAGACCCTGTCGCTATGAATATAGCTAGGGAAACCGAACAAGGCAAAGAGGTCATTCAGACATTTAATGACCGTGGTACTGGTCATGTCTGAGCAAGGGATGGCAAACGGGAAACGGGAGTACTCATCAATTATGTTGAGGAAGTACACATTGCGGTCGGAGGAGGGGAGGGGCCCTTTAAAATCGACGCTCAGCCGTTCAAAGGGGCGCGTGGCTTTGATCAGGCTTGCTCTGTCTGGCCTATAAAAATGCGGTTTGCACTCGGCACAGATTTGGCAGTTCCTGGTCATGGTCCTGACCTCCTCGATGGAGTAGGGCAGGTTACGGGATTTGATGAAGTGAACAAACCTGGTGACCCCCGGGTGGCAGAGGTCATTGTGGAGGGTCTTCAGTCTATCGACCTGCGCGTTGGCGCATGTACCACGTGATAGGGCATCTGGGGGCTCATTGAGTTTCCCGGGCCGGTACAAGATATCGTAATTGTAGGTGGAGAGTTCGATTCTCCACCTCAAGATCTTGTCGTTCTTGATTTTGCCCCTCTGCTTATTATTAAACATAAAAGCTACTGAACGCTGGTCAGTGAGCAGGGTAAATCGTTTTCCGGCCAGGTAATGCCTCCAATGTCGCACAGCTTCCACAATGGCCTGGGCCTCCTTTTCGACAGAGGAGTGTCGAATCTCGGGGGCCTGGAGGGTCCTTGAGAAAAAGGCCACGGGTCTCCCCGCCTGGTTAAGGGTTGCAGCTAGGGCAAAGTCGGATGCGTCGCTCTCCACTTGGAAAGGGATGGACTCATCCACTGCGTGCATTGTGGCCTTCGCAATATCTCCTTTTATGAGAGTGAAGGCTGCACAGGCCTCTGCTGTCAGGGGGAAGGAGGTGGACTTGATGAGGGGTCTGGCTTTGTCCGCATAGTTGGGCACCCACTGAGCATAGTACGAGAAAAACCCTAGGCATCTCTTCAGTGCTTTTTGGCAGTGGGGGAGGGGGAGCTCCATAAGGGGGCGCATCCTGTCGGGGTCGGGGCCGATGACTCCGTTCTCCACTACGCAGCCAAGAATGGCAAGGCGCTTGGTACGAAACATACATTTGTCCTTGTTGTATGTTAGGTTCAGCCGCTGGGCCGTACGGAGGAATTTCTCTCGATTAACATCATGGTCCTGCTGGTCGCGGCCGCAGATGGTGACGTTGTCTAGATAGGGGAAAGTGGCCTGGAGCGCGTTCTGGTCAACCATCTGGTCCATCTCCCGTTGGAAGACTGAAACCCCGTTGGTGACGCCGAAGGGAACTCTGAGGAAGTGGTAGAGACGACCGTCAGCTTCAAAAGTTGTGTACTGGCGGTCCTCAGCCCTGATGGGGAGCTGGTGGTATGCCAACTTCAGATCAATCGTCGAGAACACCCGGTATTGTGCTATCTGATTGACCATGTCAGATATGCGGGGGAGTGGGTATGCATCTAGCTGGGTGTAGCGATTGATCGTCTGGCTGTAGTCAATAACTAGGCGCTGTTTTTCGCCAGTCTTCACTACCACCACTTGTGCTCGCCATGGGCTGGTGCTACTTTCAATAATCCCTTCCTTCAGGAGTCTTGCTACCTCGGATTTAATGAAGCTCCTATCCCCGGCACTGTAACGCCTGCTTTTGGTAGCGATGGGCTTACAGTCGCGGGTGAGGTTGGCGAACAAGGAGGGGGGGGGACTTTAAGGGTGGAGAGGCTGCAAATGGTGCGCGGCGGGCGATTTAAAAGCTGCTGGCTGCAGACTGTGAGTGGGGGGAGGGGTCCGTCGTACGCTAATGTGACACTCTTAAGGTGGCACTGAAAATCCAACCCCAGTAGAACGGCAGCGCAAAGATGGGGCAGGACCAGGAGTTTAAAATTTTTGTATTCTGTGCCCCTTACTGAAAGGGTCACTACACAGTAGCCACCGACGTCCGCTGACTGGGCTTTGGAAGCCAAAGAGATCCGATGTCGCGTCGGCAGGACCGGGAGAGAGTAACTGCGCACCGTGTCGGGGTGGATAAAGCTTTCCGTGCTCCCGCTGTCAAAAAGGCAGGTAGTGGCGCGGCCGTTTACCATAATGTCCATCATGGACCTGGACAGTTGATGAGGGAGAGATTGGTCCAGCGTCACGGAGGCCAGCGTATGGTCGAGCGAGTCGATGTGGTCGTCAGATGAGGCGGTGGTTGAGTCTGGGTCCCCCGTGGTTGAAGTTGGAGACGTCCGAGATGGCGGACAAAATGGCGGCGCCCATGGTCCTGATCCCCACGCGGCTGGGGGAGCCCAAGATGGCGGACAAGATGGCTGCCCCCACGGTTCGCACGCGGCGCTGCTGGCGTTAGCGGTTTTACCTTTGCAGGCGCTGACATAGTGTCCTTTCTTCCCGCAGCCGGAGCAGGTAGCGTTTCTCGCCGGGCAACGTGCTCTGGGGTGTTTTGCCTGGCCACAAAAATAACATTTCTGTGCCTTGAACATCGCAGCAGCAGTTGAAGGTGGCGGTCCCATGACCCAAGGTTGTGGCGTCCACGTTGCGGAGCGGTTAGGGGAGAAGGCGTCCATATTCCTGTGGGCCGCGTCGAGCGAGAGCGTGAGGGACACTGCCTTTCTCAGGTCCATTTCTCCCTTTTCCAACAGTCTCTGCCGGGAGTAGTCGGACCTTAGACCCGCAACGAAAGCATCTCGGATCAGTCCCTCCGTGTGTGCTGCGGCTGATACTTCTTTGCAATCGCAGTCTCGGCCGAGTATCCGTAGTGCCCGTAGGAAGGCCTCCACCGATTCCCCGGGCTGCTGTCTGCGGGATCTTAAGAGATGCCTGGCATAGACCGTATTTACCGGGCGTGCGTATTGCCCTTTTAGCAGATCGATAGCCGCCGCGTAGGTCGTCGCATCCTGGATTATTGTATAAACTTGGTGGCTCACCTTTGAGGCCAGGATTTCCAACTTGTTTTCGTCCAGGGTCACAGTTGAAGCTTGCAGGTAGGCCTCGAAGCAACGCAGCCAATGCGCGAATTTGGTAGCCGAACCCGCTTCTTGGGGGTCTAGGTCCAGGCATGTTGGTCTGAGGGCTCGCAGCAGCTCCTGCTGCTCAGCGTTTGGTGCAGCAGCCTGCTGTTCAGCGTTTGTCGACATTTTGTTTTTGCTAATAAAATTGATGCGCTATCAATTACTCATAAAAGACGGAGAGTTAGGAGAGTAGCTAAAGGCTTTTATTAGCAAAGAACAGAGCATGCCTCTCGTGGTTGACTGGGTTCCAAGAAGGCAGGGGGCTGCAGGTCAATCACCTTTATACCTGGGCCTGTGGGTGGAGCCAGCCGAGACATGTTGAGGCATGCATAGGTACAACAGTGTGCAACAACAACAGTGAATAACAATAACAGTGGTTTACCACACCCATCTCTTCTGCCTTTATGCTTTCAGTTAATGAGCAAGCACCTGAGCAGCCTGTCCCTGAGGGCACTGTAGAGAGCGATGCGGGAGAAGAGGAGGAGGATGAACACACCGCGCCACTGCATGTCTCACCCGCAGACACCAGCTCAGATACTGGCACTACGTGTTCTTTAGAGGCTGGTATAGTAGTGTGATCTCCACAGGGTGATACACTGGGAACAAGCGGGCTGCAGCAAGGCCAGGGGGAAAGGGTAGCTCGGGGGCCAGCTCCCCGGAGGACGAGTTTGCGCGCGAGTTCTGCTGCACAGGACTCAAATGAGGGCCTTAATGGGGAGGCCTTTAGTAGAAGGGTGATGGGCATGCACACGGCTATCATAGGTGCAATGGCAAGTGTGCTCGAGAGCCTGTCGACAATGGTAAGGAGCATGGAGGAGTACGCCTCCAACATTGCACAAAGCTGTGCGCACACCATGGAGCCCATCATTTCCAGAAAGGATGATAGACTCCCAGAGCGACCGCGGTGACCCAGACCTAATGCCGCGTGTGATGGGTGATCTGGCAGCATCCATTGCGGCACAGGCAGAAGTGACGCATTGTCTTAGTGCTGTAATGCAGTCTATGGTTGGTGCCATTCAATCTCAGACTGCTCTCATGCAGTCTCCGCTTGATGCCACGCAAGCTCTGACTGCTGACATTGTGGCTGGGTCTACCACCGTCGACCGGGGCTTTCACAGTATTGCAGTAGGCCAACAATCTGTGCTCCAACAGATTGCTAGGGATGCTGAGGTGCTGCATCGGGGGAGTGGCAGTGGGTCAGTGGAGCAGCAACCTGCTGTACTCTCTCACGATGACAGTATTCCTGCTCCCACCGCTGTCACTCCACCATTGTCCTTGTCACTGCCTGTCATCCAGCCAGCCCAGACTGCTGCTGCCCATGCTGAGGTGGTGCAGTCTACAGCCGGGCCTTCCAGGCCCAGAGCTGGTGGAGGGTGTCCTGCAAGGCCATCTGTAGTCTCCCGCATAGACACTCAGCAGCCTTTCACGAGAGGCACTAATGGATTGCACAGGGGTGAATAGCTAATATTGTTGTTGTAAAGATGTGTTCACTGATTATTGATACATTTTTTAATTCACCTCGGATAATTTTGTACTGTCTCTCATTTCAGCTGTGCACTGTGATATGGCCTGCGACAGGGATGGAATGATGGGGATATGGTGAGCAACGGGGATCTGGGGTTGAATTTACTGGAACCACAGTCTGATGAGGCGGTCACGGACCGCCCTTCCGTAAGGCCAATTGAATGGCTGCCTCGTCCCTCGCTCCTGTTCCTCCTCCTCTATCTCTTCATCTTCCTCGTCATCCTCCTCCTCTCCCTCCTCCTGAGGTGGTCCCGCAATCCCTGGTGGCAAGGGCTGGGCCCTCATGATGCCCAGATTGTGGAGCATGCAGCAGACCACGACAAAATGGGACACCCACTTCGCCGAGTACTGGAGGGCTCCTCCTGAGCGGTCAAGGCAGCGGAACTGTTGATTGAGCACCCCGATGGTCTGCTCAATGATATTCCTGGGGCTGCATGACTCTCATTATATGAGTGCTGGGCAGGAGTGTTGGGGTAGCGGAGGGGAGTCATGAGCCAGGTAGAGAGCGGATACCCCTTGTCTCCGATCAGCCAGCCATGAGCTTGATGTGGTGGCTGGAAGAGTGCTGGAACACCGGTCTGGCGCAGGATGAAGGCAGTGTGGCTGCTGCCAGGATAGCGGGCATTCACATTGAGGATTAACAGTCTGTGGTCGCACAACAACTGCACATTAAGTGAGTGGTAGCCTTTGTGGTTACGGAAGATCTCAGGATTGTTATTTAGTGCCTGCAAAGCCATGTGGGTGCAGTCAATGGCGCCCTGCACCATGGGCAAAGCCACATGCACACTCGTCCTGCTTCTCTCTGGTGATGGGAAAGGAAATGTAGTCCCTTCTCCTACAGAAGCGAGCCTCTGTGACCTCCCGGATGCAGCAATGGATGGCAAACTGCAAAATATTACCTATATCTCCTGTTGCAGACTGGAAAGATCCACTGGCGAAGAAACTGAGGGCGACGGTGACCTTGACTGCCACTGAGAGAGCCGCCCTCATCCTGACCGGAGGCCTGAGGTCTGGTTGCAGGAGGTGGCAGAGTTCTGTGACCACCTCCTTGTTGAAGCAGAGCCTTCTAATGAACTTCTCCTGGCTTAATTGGAGGTAGGAGAATTGCTGTTGGAAGACCCTCGGAGGGTAAGGCCTCCTGTTGAGAGGCCTCATGGCCCTTCTCCTCCCTCTGGCCAGATGTTCCAATCTTTCTTGCTGACTGTGCTCCCTCCACCATAGATCCTGGAGGGCGAGGTCGCCTGCCAGTACAGCCCCCATTAATGTAATCAAGTACAGCACTTTGCTACGTTGTGAGAATAAATGTAGCTAATTTTTAGTTGCCACAACACTCCAAAGACTAAACAACCTTTAAATGACTGTGCAACAGTTTAAATCAATGTCAAACTGACAAGGAAGCAGTGTAACAGCACTAACCTAAGAGTTGCGACTCATTACTCATGATCCCTTTAAGTAGCGCCCCTGGAGCCGGCTACCGACTGCTTCACGCCTCCTCTCCCTGTCGCTGTCAGGGCAGGGCGAGACGCTAAGACGAGGGTGTTACTCAATTTGGCAGATCGGAGGCACAGTGAGCATTGCACGTGTCACGATCTGCCTGGCGTGGAAGTCCCCGGCGCTAACTCATAGCAGCAGCGCTACGGGGGGGGGGGGGGCGAATTTGGCCTGCGACGCTGAATTCACATCGCCGCAGCGCTATTGCCTCAACACCCCATTCCACTAACTGGAGGCACTAAGCTACCAAATTTCTCCCCCACGATTTTTAAGAGTTTGTCTCCTGATTTTTGAATTGGTGGGGTTGGCAATACTGTGCTGCTGTTCCTTTAAATTACGCATTTTATCTAGTTAATTTTAGTAGTATCCTTGACCCCATCAGACCCAACTGCCCTCTCTCCGAAGTTGGTTATCTGCAAATATTTACATTACGTTTGTGTTTCTGAATTCATGTTGCTGACACAAGTTGGAAACAGTCGCACCGCCCCCCCCCCCCCGAACACCACACCCTAACAAGTACCTATTGCTTTCTTCCATTTGGTCATTTTTAAAAAAAAATCAATTTTCAGGATTTGTTTTGCACTACTTCTGGCACTAAAGGACCAATTCTGTTGCTGACTGCATTTTGTGAAGACGGGCGAACGTTCTATTGAAACGTCAAGTCTCCAATCCCCTCCTTCCATGAACAGGTAAAGGTTTATCTCCTCATGCACTCCTATCCCAAGGCCGGCTAAAGTCCACCAACAAAAAATAAACATCGCTGATGAATCATTGTTGGGCCTTATTCTACCCAGTAACTAACCCGTTAGTAGTTCCATGTAACAGTTCTGGTCCTGGGATAAAAATAACTTAGATAAAAGTGAAGCAATGAGCGGCTTTAAGTTCAGGGTTTTCCGAGGGGCTGGGTTGGGGAAAAGTGTGCTCGGTCACAAACCAGAGGAATAACACGCCATGATCCTGCAACAAAAGCACCCACCCTGAAACCTCTAATAACTCGGGGCAGGCGGCAGCGACCGGCTGTGGGAGGCAGAACATTAATTTCCCGTCCTGCCGCCTCCATGTTGGAATTAAACAACTGAAGTCAATCCTTCCCACAATATGTTACCTGAGGGTGAAAATAAGAGGGTGACCGCGCTCAACGTTAGGAGCGCCTTTGCGGCGTAAAATCCAGCAACGGGCGTCATTTCTGCCGAGTTACACCGAAGATTTTCAGACAGATCGACCCCTTTCGCTCTGATTCCTTGAACCAGGCTGTCAAAATGTCACTGAGCGCAGCTCCGGGGCTTCTCCCGATCACATCTATCTCTGGTGACCAGTTCTCTTCCACTCTCCCCCGGGAGTAAAGGTGCCCGCTTCCACCGGACGCTCGGCCGCCTTAAATAAAAAGCTCGGCTTTCTTCCTTTCAATGAGCTCATTGGATGTGTCACTACCCCTTCCCGTAAAAATCTGGGACTGAAACTGCCAAGTGTTGCTTTCAGCCGTAACAAACTGCTTACCCATTTTGCTCACTGGGAGTACTTTGGTTTAATGGCTCTCAACAGCTCCAGCGCTTTCTTTAGCTTTCTAAACACAGATTGAAGGTCTCCAGTTGATGTCAACCCAAATTTTATTACAGTAATTATTGTTATTAAGGTGGCAATAAGGCAGCAAAATGAGTTGACAGCAGGCACGGGCGCATGAATACCGCCAAATATGGAGCCCCCAGTAAAACCATAACACAGAAAAACTGCACACAACCGTTGGATCCGTTTCATTTAAGCGTAGTATATTGTGATTATGATTTACTTTATTATTAATGCCGATCTATTCTTCAAGCATTTTACTGCATGCTTATGATTTAATGGATTGGAACGGGTTGTGTGGGAGTCACGGAGGGGCCCCAAATGTTCTTGGTGCCCAAAGCCACAAGAAACTTTAATCCAGCTCTGGGCATTTAAAGGAGCCAATCAGTTGTTTCAGTCCACATGGAAACATGGGTGCCTCGTTTCCTTGATGGGCTTTCCACTCCCGCCCCTTCCCAATAATTTTTCTGGGGGATCAGGGGCAGGCGGAGACAGAAAGCAACTTGTGGATGAACCTTGCTGCATCTTCTCCTCCCCACTATTTCCCAGCACCTGCTCCCATTGGGGTGCATTATTCCTGCCCACCATGTTTCTCGTCATTTGCACTCTTCAAATACTGGACTCTAGGGCCACCTGTTAGGCTCCAGCATTCAGATACCAGCAGAACTGGCTTCAGGTCAGAAAGATGACAGCTCTATGCAAACACTCTCAGAGCGTAGCCGTGCACAGACACTGTTAGTTTAAACCAACATTTTCAATCTTTAAAAAGTATTTTAAAACCAGGCAGTTTGCTGTCGATCTTTTTATCTCACTTCCTCTTCCCCTCCAGGCCTGCCACAGGGACGCAACTCCCTGGCGGTGACCGGGGAGCCTGTGTAAATGACCCTGGGGCCAGAAATATTCCTGGAGTCAGCAGCACATCTCCAGGGTGGGTTCCAGTTCTGATGGAAGGTCATCAACCTGAAACGTTAAAATTATTTCTCTCTCCACAGATACTCTTTACCCTGCTGAGTGTTCCAGCATTTTCTGTTTATACTCCACATTCTTCTTCTTCTTAGGCAGTCTCGGAACCGAGGATGACTTGCTTCCACATTAAAAATGAGTTCGCAGGTGACTGATGAGTCCAATGCGGGACCTACAGTCTCTGTCACATGTGGGGCAGAAGGTGGTTGAAGGGGTGGGTGGGTGGGGTGCTTGGGTTGACGTGCGCTCCTTGCGCTGCCTGCGCTTGGCTTCCGCTTGCTCCCGGCAAAGAGACTTGAGGCGTTCGGCGCCTTCCCGGATGCTTCTCCTCCACTTTGTGCGGTCTTGGGCCAGGGATTCCCAGGTGTTGGTGGGGATGTTACACTTTTTCAAGGAGGCTTTGAGGGTGTCCTTGAAGCGTTTCCTTTGCCCACCTGGGGCTCTCTTGCTGTGCCGGAGCTCCGAGTAGAGCACTTGTTTTGGGAGTCTTGTATCGGGCATGCAGACAATGTGATCTGTCCATTGGAGCTGATCAAGCGTGGTCAAAGCTTCGATGCTGGGGATGTTGGCCTGAGCAAGAACACTGACGTTGGTGCGCCTATCCTGCCAATGGATTTGCAGGATCTTGCAGAGGCAGCGTTGGTGGTACCTCTCCAGTGCTTTGAGGTGCCTGCTGTACATGGTCCATGTCTCTGAGGCATACAACAGGGTGGGTATCACTGCTGCTCTGTAGACCATGAGCTTAGTGCCGGGTTTGAGGTCCTGATCTTCAAACATTCTCTTCCTCAGGCAATCGAAGGCTGCACTGGCACACTGAAGGCGGGGTTGGACTTCGTCATCGACGTCTGCCCTTGTTGACAGTAGGCTCCCGAGGTATGGAAAGTGGTCCACATTGTCCAAGGCCTTGTCACCATTTTATGTGGCCATTTTGTATTGTACTGCTCTCTTCCACCTTAATGTTACAGTTAGGACCTAAAGAGCACAGCAGAGACTAAGTGCTGGAGAACAGTTAAGGTCAGAGAGCCATGTGCTTGAAAGATTCATAATGCTTTCCCAGAGGATCTGAGGTTTGCTAACAATGAGTGTTTGTCAAACTCAAGTTGCTTTTCATATATACATACCATATCTTTGACCTCATCACTCCTGTGATGTAAAGCAAAGAGCCCTGAGATTTATAATTGCTTACCTATGAGTTAAACTGAAACGTGATTGTTTAACTGGTAACATCACTGATGATTTTCCCTTCTTTCCAGTGAGAGAGTGCTATTCCCATATCTTAGCCAAGATCTGCAAGGAGTTAGAAAAGAACACATGGCTGAAGTTGTCCGTACACACATTGGAGCCCCAGTGTGAGGCTCTCCACTGGCAACATGAACTTATAAAATTGGCCTATGTGTGTTATACACTCTGAGTATTTATCCTGGAGGCCTGTTACTATAGATACAGTTTACTAAAAAGATTCCCATGAAATGGGATAATGCTGCAACAAAAAATGTAACATACTTCATGGAACTGTGCACATGGACAGTATAGCCCAGTTGTTCCACTCAGACATAAGCTAGACCAGAAGTCAGATGTTGTGGGAAGAGCCTGATCTTTAGTACACTGACCCCACTTGTTATTAGGGGGTCAGCTTCATTAACATGAAATAATGGAGGCCCGCAAACACCTGTGTTTGGGAGCTCACCCTTTGCAGGATGGGAAATTAGGTGCTGCTGCAGGACTTAAAGTCCTGAAATCCTCGTTATGGCTGGATAACATCCCAGTAATGCTAACTACTAACTGTGTTTCTGTTCTTTATTTTTTTTTTAAACTCTCAGTAAACATAGCCCATGTTTCTCCTCCTCACTGCCTGTGCGCTAGATATTGGTCATAGCTTTGTAACCAGTTTGTGAGACAAACCTGAGAAGTAAAGGTCTGTTCCTTCATGGAAGCAGCTTTAAAAAGACTATAAAATCCGTACATGTTCGTGCATCACATCGTGTCTGAAGTATTGAAACAAAATTGTTTCATGACACATTTTCAGAACGGATTGTTTTCTGTTCAAATGTTGTTGTTACTATTTGGAATTTCCTAATATTTTCTACTCATGCTCTACATAAAAGTCATCTTCCATAGGTGAGCCTGAGCTCCCTATGATCAGAAACTTGGCGTAATATGAAAAGGATCTAGAAAGTAACAAGACCTGGTGAATGATTAATTCTTTTATTTTCCCAAAGTATGTAGGAATTCCACTACATATCACGTCACTTCTTACAATTATCTCCCATTCTATTTTTCATAACAAAACTGGTTTATTTATGGATAAATTTATTTACAGCATCAATTCACAATACAATAGTCTGGACTCAGTTCCCAAAGAGATAAACGGACAAACCAGTCTGCTGAGTTCCTTTGAATATTTCTGCCAAACTTTAAAAGTCCTTTTTCAGAAAATAATTAGTTTTGATCTCAGCAAACACAGAATGTAGTCTACAGGAATTATGTAGCATTGTACTTCGCAGCAAGACAAAAGGCATATTACCAAGCATGGGAAATGTGTTGACTTTTTACACTCAGAAAACCCTTTAAACAGCAGCCCTGGCATTGAAAGTCAGTTTGTGAGACTGTCCATGCTACACAATACCCACGCTTCCATAATCTATAAATATTAAAGTCTGAGGCTGGTATCATGTGGTGTTCACAGTAAGAATGTATCTGTGCTTTGAGACATTGATACATTCTGATGACACCTTGTTCAAAACACAGATTTCCTGATTAGATTAAGCTATTGTCTTTACATTGACTCTAATGATATTGCATTCAAAATGTTATCATATTCAGGGTAGAGTTGCCTTCAAAGGTACATTGTCCATTATAATTGTTATCATAGGGCTCTCTGAGTCACTGTTGTTGTCATTATCCATTTATCCACTCTCTTCCTCAGGCGACCGAAAGCTGCACTGGCACACTGAAGGCGGTGTTGGACTTCGTCATCGACATCTGCCCTTGTTGACAGTAGGCTCCCGAGGTATGGAAAGTGGTCCTCGTTGTCCAAGGCCTCGTCATGGAATTTGATAATCGGGGAGCAGTACTGTGTGGCGGGGGCAGGTTGGTAGAGGACCTTTGTCTTACAGATGTTTAGTGTAAGGCCCATGCTCTCGTACGCTTCGGTGAAGGTGTTGACGATGGTTTGGAGTTCGACCTCAGAGTGTGCGCAGAAGCAAGCGTCATCTGCATACTGTAATTTGATGGTCACCTAAGGAAGAGAGTGTTTGAAGACCAGGACCTCAAACCCAGCACCAAGCTCATGGTCTACAGAGCAGTAGTGATACCTGCCCTCCTGTATGCTTCAGAGACATGGACCATGTACAGCAGGCACCTCAAAGCACTGGAGAGGTACCACCAATGCTGCCTCCGCAAATCCATTGGCAGGATAGGTGCACCAACATCAGTGTTCTCGCTCAGGCCAACATCCCCAACATCGAAGCTTTGATCACGCTCGATCAGCTCCGATGGATGGGCCACATCGTCCGCATGCCCTATACGAGACTCCCAAATCAAACACTCTACTCGGAGCTCTGACACGACAAGAGAGCCCCAGGTGGGCAGAGGAAACGCTTCAAGGATACCCTCAAAGCCTCCATGGAAAAGTGCAACATCCCCATCGGCACCTGGGAATCCCTGGCCCAAGACCATACAAAGTGGAGGAGAAGCATCCGGGATGGCGCCGAACACCTCGAGTCTCTTCGCCAGGAGCAAGCGGAAGCCAAGCGCAAACAACTGAAGGAGCGCACATCAACCCAAGCACCCCAACCACCCACCCCTTCAACCACCATCTGCCCCACCTGTGACAGAGACTGTAGGTCCCGCATTGGGCTCATCAGTCACCTGAGAACTCATTTGTGGTGTGGAAGCAAATCATCCTCGGTTCCGAGGGACTGCCGAAGAAGAGAAGATCTATTTATCCAAATTCCTGATCATGTCCTGTCTTCCAAGCATTTTAACTGAAGTTTGTTCCACCTTCAATAACAGGATACAGTTTGCTGACTCTACTGTTCTCTACACAATAACTGCTAACTATGTTAGTTAGTTACTTACTTATAAATGCTATCGCCAAGCTTTCGAGCAGATTAACTCTTTCTGACACAGTTTGGGTTGAGTTTGTACACAGCAGCCAAAGATGAAAGGGCATTGCTTAACCCACTCAGTCCTCATCACCTATACAATTTGAGTTAAACCCACTGTCGCGCCATGTACAAAAGGGAAATAAGTCACAAGTGAAAGTGGGTCATGAGATAAAGTTAGTAACAAGCTCAATATTTCTTTAACATATTTTGTTTGTTTCCTTTTCCATATTTCCAAAGTTGGACCAATATTTCACAGTTTCGAGCATCAGTTTTAAAAGCAAAATCTGCATGTCTAAGGGTGTCGTTTTTTAAAATTCGTTTGTGGGATGTGGGCATCGCTGGCAAGGCCAGCATTTATTGCCCATCCCTAATTGCCCTTGACACCACAGATACTGCTGTGAGACTGGCAGACCAGAGTTATACTGCAAGTTTCACATCACTCTGGTCTTGGAAAGCATGCGTTCTATGCATCTGAGGAAGGATGTTCTTGCCATGGAGAGAGTGCAGCGAAGATTCACCAGACTGATACCTGGGATGGCAGGAATGACGTATGAGGTGACATTGGGTCGATTAGGCTTATATTCACTAGAGTTTAGAAGAATGAGAGGGGATCTCATTGAAACTTATAAAATTCTAACAGGACTAGAAAGACTAGATGCAGGAAGGACGTTCCCGATGGCGGGGGAGTCCAGCACCAGGGATCACAGTCTAAGGATAAGGGGTAAGCCATTTAGGACTGAGATGAGGAGGAATTTCTTCACCCAGAGAGTGGTGAACCTGTGGAATTCTCTACCACAGAAGACTGTTGAGGCCAATTCATTAAATATATTCAAGAAGGAGTTAGATATATTTTGTAAGGCTAAAGGGATCAAGGGATATGGGGAGAAAGCAGGGACAGGATACTGAATTTGGATGATCAGCCATGATCTCATTAAATGGCAGGACAGGTTCAAGGGGCTGAATGGCCTACTCCTGCTATGTTTCTATATGTGTGGAATGCTACTCACCATCATGTGAATACCAGTTAAAGTTTAATATTAAGAATGGGACAGTCACCTTTGTACTAATATTAAAATGATGAAGAATGAAGTTTAGAAAGTTGCCATGTAGTCCAATGTAGTAATGTAGCAGCCAGTATGAAGTCAGTGTGATGCAACACTACCTCTTGGAGGTACTCTTGTCCACCTCCCTAAATTGATTTTGGGCAATTTCACATCCAAATTATACTGCATGGCTTCAATTAATTCAAAGTAACAACTTATTTGCATTGCCACAAATGATGTATTGCAATGTGCCAATTAAATAACTCTTCAAATTAGTTCTAGGGTAGGTTGCACTATATTGGTTTTACCATCACTGCAGGTCATTATTAAGTTCTGGAGGAACAACAATAATAGCACTTCCAGTTCAGTAGCACATTAATAGCACAGTGATCAGAAAAAGTGTTAATAATTGCAAACATTCCACATACCCAGTTGATCCAGCATTCAGTCCACTTCTGCAGGCTCAACTAGGCTGTTGTGGTAAACACAGCACATGAACTTCTTAACAATATTCTCTTCAGTAGGTGTCAACTTTAGAGTACTGTACTGGTTTTGTAATCCAGACCATTGTTTCCACAAGTAGGATTGCTAATTTCTGCTTTCCCAGTCATTTCCTCACCATCCTTGCACCAAGCAACCTAAACATTTTTGGGGAAAAAAGAGTGGATTCTACAATTTAACATTAGTTCTTTCTCTGTGGTTCTGTGAACTTTGATATTGGGTCCAGTTTTGGAGTGGCTGAAGATGGAAAGTAAAATAAAGCATTGGAAAAAAGCTATTCCCTCAGTAAGCATTAAATTACCTGCAATGTTAAGGGTGTAATTTATTTGGAATACTTAGCAAAATTCCAGCAATGACCTGGATTATAACTGATTATAACTGTAGGTTAATCAGTATTAATAGTATTTATCAAATATTTGTTAAGGTTATACACAGATTAAATGCATTTATAAATAAAACAGCCAAAGTATCAGTTGCTTCCTTTAAAGAGTACCTCACGATAGAGTGCTAAAATGGTTTTATTTCTCTGTATTTGCCTTAAAAACGCAGTCCTGTAGGTGATTCACTTTTAAAAGATTATTACAAATAATCAAAACAAAACATTTTTTAAGCACACATGGGGTCACCAGCTTCCAAACTGGATTCATTATCTCCTTGCCAGTTCCAAGTCTGAGCACCGGCATATAACGTTTTATCACGTAGCCTCAGATCTCAGCATCAGCCCCAGCCCCACTGTTTATTGAGCAAGGAACAAGAGCGGGAAGCAGCTGACAGTCAAAGGCTCAATAATAATGCATTGGTCCGGATTTTGCGGTCAGCGGCGAAAGAACAGCGCTCACCGTTCATTACGCTTACAGCTGCCCATAGATGTTCGTGGGCTTTTGCACGGCAACTTGAGGTCAGTGGGAGTCTGATACAGCGCAGTAACCTCGACAGGGGATTTGAGACCTGTGTGAACAGGGCAGGAACTGTGTCTCTTCAACCAATCAGATTGAAGAAACATTAATGAGCAGCACAGAGTCTAAACCAGGAAGAGTAAGTTAGAATATATATTCCGATGTAAAATCATGTACAGAAAGCAAAATAAAGGGAAACAAAAATGGAATTAAGAGGCAGAAAGAAAAAGTTTTTAAAAATTCTTTTAATTTTTAATTTTTTAAAAATCTCTAAGAATAATTAAAATCTGAAGGAATGAAACTCCATACTTGTAAAAGTAAATTTTCAGTGCCAGAGAGGTTGATTGGCAGTAATTAAGGCCACGATTTCCCCTACCTTGGCGGGTCCGGTGCAGGCAACGTCGTTGGTGGATCCCAACCCCGCTGCTGGCTCCAGCCCGCTCTGTAGAATGATCTTACATTGATTGGGTTTGTTAAACCTGTCCAGCGCGTTTCCCGGCCAATTGAAGGAAGCGGGTCTGATGACGTCATGACACCATGCGCAAATTGATTTTGACAGTTGTACTGTCAGAGTTCTACAGCATTGAGGTGCTGGAAACACTGACAAGCACTGCACAGAGGTGCAGGGCTGCACCCAGGCTCTCCCATGACTCCCTCCATATGCTTATAGAGGGAGTCACAGCACGCAGGGAGGTTCTCTTCCCTTCCAATGGGTGGAAGAGACCTCCCCAGGAGACCAACGCAGCGTGGTTGCACATTTCACAGGAGGACACAATCAGTGATGTGGTCAAGAGGACCAGGCTGCAGTGGCGCAAACCTTTCAATGATATCAGTAGATCACGAAACGTTACTGCAAAGCCACACTCAGCCTCATCCTGCTGTGCCTCTCAGCACATCCCAACACACTGCCTTCCCTACCCTACTCTGCACATCCTTACACCAACTTAACTTGCACCTCCACCCATCCCTCTCTATCTACATTATCACTTCCCCATCTCACTAGCCACCCCTCACACTCATCCTCATCCTAGTCCAATTATACCAACTAACAACACACAAGGGTAGATACTTGGGTGTTTTAGCCAATGTTCATGTAAAGTTTCTGTTAATGTGGTGTCAAACATTGAAACCTTTATTTTCAACGCTTTGCATTCTTGGACAGATTTGTGTGCATCTTTGGAAGTGGCTTAGTGAGTTGCAGTGAATGGTGAGACATAACGGTACCCCCCACAATGGTGATGAGTGTGAAAGGAATGGCTTGGGCATTGTAGGGATGCTTTATGGTGTTGGTGTGGGGTGGTGCCAACCTGGCGTATTATGTGGTAGCCAGGGTGTACAGCGTCAAGTGAAGTAAATCTGGTTATGGTGAGGCCATCCCTGGCGTCCCTGGCAGCAAAGTGGTCTAGTGCTGATGCCCTGTGTCCTGTGCAGCATCAGTTGATTACAGAGAAGGTTGGTGTTGTTGCTGTTGGTGTGCCTGATGCTGCTGGTGTTGGGGCTGATTGTGGTGGGATTCAGAGGACAAGGTGAGATAGTTTCAAGGGCACCAATGCTGATGTAATAGTTGGCAGGTGAACTTGAGATGACAGAAATGATCTGTCAATGGCGAGAGAGGTTGTTCCAATGAGGTGACACTGGATACAGAGTTTGTTCCAAACACTTGCAGCCTGCATAAAGCTCAATCTGTCTTCCAAATGCAGTAAGCAACAGCTTCTGAGCTTGGAAAGTGAACAGCTGTGAGATGGGTGTATTTATAGCACACTTGCAGCTGTCAAGTAATGAGATGATCCCATGCTCATACAACTCCCGACCTGCTTACCTGATGTGATCCCCAAGCAGCGTGGACCCCGTGGGCTACCTCGTAAGATGGTATGGTGAGCTCAAAATACTTTTTAATGGGCTGTTAACAAGGTCATAATGACCTGAATTGCCTCCCCTGCTGCTGCGTGTCGGGTCTGTTCAGCCCTGACAGACCCAACATCTGGGAAAGTCACGTGGCAGCGGGTTCCCGCTGACCCCCCGAAAAACTCCCCCCTAAGACTTACCACGCCATAAAAAAGTTCACTTACACTTGAATGGACAAGTCCTAACTTTTTCTGGCGTGTTTAGTGGGTAAGTACTGCAACTTCATGCCCTTCATATGTTTGAATGCCAAATATCTTGGCAAGGTACCGGTGTAGCGAAGCTTGTGGAGGAGCAGGGCAAATTGGACAGCAACTTCTGGATTTCCACGTTTAACTGTACACGTGTGGATGCCAAAAGTTGCTGTCCTATTTACTGTTTAATAACGGTGAGCACTGATAACCTCACCGTTATTCCTACCGCAAAATCCAGGCCGTTATATTTCTGTACCCACCCTTGAACATGCTAAGGTACTGGGTAGGCAAGTTTTAAAAAATACTGTTAATTACATATTGGACTAAATATTTTAAATTGAATATTTGTTAGAAAAGGCCATATTAAGAACTGATCCTGAAGTTTACTTTGAAAAGCAAGCCTAAGAGAAGGAATTTGTATTTAAGAACCAGCTTCCTGTATGCAGAGTTTTACTTGTGCATTTCTAAGAAACTAGATGACTGGTGAAAATTAATTGTTCCTCTTTTAAGCAAGTTTTACCCTTCAGTCGCCTTACAATCTAAATGATCTAAGGTCATATATTTCACCATTTCTTCACATGCGGTATGACTGTTATTATCAGCTATTTGAGAGAATGTTTATGGTACTATATTGAGCTCTACAAAATGCTGCTCCTAAAAGCAAATGGATGATTAGTAGAGAAATTTACCACTTTGTAGAAATGTCTGCTTCAATAGCAAAACTGCAAATACAAATTGCTTTCAGGGCAAATTCCTGTGAAGAACAACAGAAAAGAAAATAGGGTTCTGACAAAGGAAAAGCTACAAAAAACAATGGTTGGAGGTGTACCTCCGGAGTACACCTCCGGACTAGGCCTCCGACCCACGAAACATTTCCGAACCTACCTCCAGGCTCCCAGGCTGCAGAGAGTTCAGGGCTCAGGCCTCCAGGCATACGTCTGCGTAAAGGCCCACGGATCCCAGGGATGCGGGCAGTTCGGAAGCATCCCTGGGATCACGTGGGCCAGATCCTCCAATCGCAAAGGAGAATTCCATTGCAGTCCCCTAATGAGATGCAATGTAATCCCAAATAATTAAACAATTTACGCAATTTTAATAAATATAAATGTTCTGAATTTCAGTTTTATTCATAAGTCCCTTCATTACACCAAATACAATAAAACTTTTATTTTTTGAAAAATACTTTTAAACATCTTAATCCAGGCCAATATTTGCATAAACTAATTTGAAGTGTTTGTGCATCATTTTATATTTTTAAATGTTTAATTTCAGATTTATAATAACCCTTACGCTGATGAAAGCAAGCCCTAAGCCTGCTTTTACCAGCCGTAAGAGTTTCGTGGGAAGTTGTTGGGCAAATAATCCAACTCTGGGCTAGCGATGCTGATTTTACTTTTGATTCGGTAGATCTCTCAAGGCTTACTTTGACAAATCATAAGTTCCAGGTTTTGCGCATGTTCAAGTGCTTGGCCTTTCCGACGGTGTAGACACTGCAATTTCAGGACCTTTCTTATTAAAGAAGAAACCTAGGCAAAGGGTCGCAGTTGTTGTACAAGACACCAACAAGGATGAAAACAGTAGGAGAGCAAATCAGGTGAATCAAGTAATGGTGCTTATCAAGTAATCAAGAAATGGAGATGCCAAGCTTACAGCCTTTTAGATTCACATTCAGGATAGTAAAAAAAAGGTTTTCAATGCTACAATAATGTAAATTAACAGCATTCAGACAGGCAGCACTGCAGAGTTTAAACAGTTACAATTAGCAATAAAGTACTCTGCTATTACGAAATTAAACACAGCTAAGATAACTTTTAATAAAAGAACTTATATAACACCTTTCATGTCACCATGATGTCTCAACGTGCTTCACAGCCAATGAATTATTTTTTGTAATGCAGTCACTGTTATGGAGGCAAAAGCAGCAGCCACTTTACACACAGCAAGGTCCCACAAACAACAATGTGATAAATGTGCAGTTAATCTGACTTGGTGGTTGAGGGAAAAATGTTGACCAGGGCACCAGGAGAATTCCATTCCTCTGCTTCTTCGCTAGTGCCATGGAATCTTTTACATCCAGCTGAACAGGCAGGCCATCAATTTAACGTCTCATCTGAATAACGACACCTTCGACAGCGTAACTCGCCTTCAGTACTGGACTGAAATGTCAGCTTAGGGTTTGTTCTCAGGTCACAGCTTTCTATTTAAAAAACAGATTGTCGGCACGCACCCCGAGTGCAAATTTCCAGCTCACTCAGAACACAAGATGGATGGTATGGAGAATGGATCATATTACACTGCTGCAATAGTAGATGTGATCTGGGGCTAGTGTGCATTTTTGGGGCAAAGTAGAAGGGGCTTTAATCTGCATCTATGATATATCTAACCTGGGAGTATTTACTACTGACACTGAATGCTCAATATAGGAAAGCGTAACATTTCCCAATAATAATATCCCTCATCTTAAGCACAAAATGAAAAACTTAGAAAAATAATATTTTTAATTACTTACTTGGACATTGCCTATGTTTAAAGGTCAAATTAATGATTCACTCTGAGGACTGAAGAGCTAACTCATGTTTGCTGCAGTATTTTCCTACTCACCATTTCTATTGTCAACACAGTGAAGGGCAATCATTTGACAAGCAGCACGACCAACAGGTAAGTAGGTCAAATGAAATCTGAAAAGGATTAAATTAATTTTAAATACTCTCAACATTGAATATTGGTTACAAATTTCATCATAATATGGCAAAAGTTCAAATATTTTGCAATTAAGGTCAAAATTTCTGATTACTGGTAGATCGGCTATGGCATTGTCCGTGCTAAGTTTCCAGCTATATTCTCTGTCTTATCTGCTGGTTTTCTTTCTCTCTTTCTCTCTCTCCCTCTCTCTTCTGTCTTTCTCTCTGCCATCTTTTGCTTCTGTCTTTCCTCATTTGTTTCTATATATTTTGAGGTTCTTTCTCCATCTTCTGTCTTTCTTTTTTATTGCATTGTGTCTCCAGCATTCTGTTTTTTATCTGTCTCTGTCGTCTTCATGTTGCTGGAGTTTTTTTTCTATACCCACCTTTTCTCTCTCTCTCTCTCTCTCTCTTCTGCTGCCTCATAGCAGCTTTTCCCTTTCTATTTCTTTTCATTTATCCTTCTCTCTATGTTCTTCGCTTCTCACTGTATTATTTTTCGGTTCTTTCTCAGGGAATGAAGAAGAGTGGATGGAGGATAGGAAGAGAGAGCAAGGGGGAAGGAGAGGGGCAAGGGAAAGGAGGTGGGATTGGGATGAGGGGAGGGGAGAGGAGCAGAAGGGAGGAGAAGGGCAGTGGAAGGGGAGAGGACAGGGAGAGAAGAGAGAGAGGGAAGAGAAGGGAAGGAGCAGGGAATTTTCTGCATTTCTATTTAAATCATTTTGTTCTACCTTTATTTATTGAAAGCTTTTAAGAAGCCAGAATCCTTGGAAGAAGATGAGCATTGAAGTGGTTGACTTTGGCTCATTTGGCTTAGGAAAAGCTGAGCCCTCGGCCAATGAAATGGAACGATTATCCACAGAGATCATAAGTGCCTTCAGGGACCTTGGCTTTGTGTACCTCAAAAACACTGGGATCGAAGATCAAAACGTGTGTATCCATTTTATTGTCTCATTTTATACATTTACAGTGCTCCCTAACTGTATTCTAATATGCATTCTGTATGAAATAATGTGAGCAATCTTGTTCTGCTATGTAGTAATTTTTTCAATATAAAAGGTGATTAAAATTTAACAATTATGCTTTGAAATGATGCCATGTGAATATTAACATGTTCACATGAAATTTCCTTGTTCACTATTCTGGGGTGTTAATTTGCATAAGTAATTATAATTAAAAGTTTTGCATTTAACATGCTTAACAACAGTGTCACACATTCCACCCCAAATGCAACACTTAAAAGTGTCACGTGAGAAAGTGTCACACATGCAAAGTGTATGTTACAATTTCATCTGTGACTCAAATATCATATACATTAAAAAAAATCACAAATGTACGCAGCAATGATACATCAATATAAAAACTGTGTAGCTCTAGTGTCAGAAGGGACATTTGAATATGCAGGTGAGGAGGAACAGGCATGGACAGTAGTAAATGTAATGGGGATTTGACTCCACAAGTTGGTAATGGGGCTAGTGTACTGAAGCGAAGATGGAATGACTGTGAATGGAGGCTTTAAGTGAAAGTCCTGTCAACCTTTACTACTGCCCATGCCTGTTTCCCCTCTCATGCTGTTGCCTCCATTCCATGGGGAAAAGAACAAAGCAGTTCTCCAACAGCAAAGCTTCAGTGCCCTTCATGGTGTATCAGTGAACTGAAGTCTGACTAATGTGGCAAATGTCACCAGTGGTAACTTAAAAAGATCTGTTGACGTAAAAATGCATTGCTGTGGTGACTTTCACAGCAACATGAAGGCCTTTTTCTTTTATAGATCTTGTCTGCAGGTCAGGCTCCAGTAAACAGCATAACTCTGTCCAAGCCCCTTTGTGAAGGAGAAGTGGCAAAGGCTAGTCTCCTCAGACATAGCTATCTAGATGAACGTGGATTGGCGAATGTAGTTACTTGGCCAATTGCAGGTAGACAGCCTCAAAAAACGTTGTTCTTCTTCTGCCACTGAATCAGGAGTGCAGCACCACTGGCGCTCTGGCTTACCTTCCCGATTCCATGCTGGGTTTGAGGGGCACTCCCCAAGCACAGCATCAGGGAATCAACTCTATAATTGGTGCACTGTCTCTCTTTCTGCCATTGGCCCATAATTTGCAGCTAGCAGCGAAGCAAAGGCGCTTGCCACTGGCCCCGAAGAATCTCTGTTGCGATCTCTGTGGAGAGAAGTTTGCCTTTTTCGACGTTCAATTGATTTCAGCGCTCTGTAATGGGAATTCCTAGTGTAATGGGAATTCCTAGTGCAATGCTGCTGTGATGTCAACAAACTGTCTAAGCAGCCAATCACATTGCAGAATTCTCACAGACAGGAAACCAGGAAATGAAAAGCTGCTTTTATCCGGACTTTTCAAAAATGTCACAGAGAGCGAAATAAAGATTGAGACTGTCACATGGGGAAAAGGTAAAGGCTGAAATATCATGAACAAACTTTTTTTTTAAGTTCTTTAAAAAGTTTAATTTTTATCATAATGGAGAAATTTGACACTCCACAAATATAAAAATTAGTTTTTCAGGGCCAGAACATTTGTTTACCAGTCAATACGCTGTTAAAACCCCAGTCACATCTATTCCAACAAGGCTTAACATTTAATGGGGTATTTTAACAATGATAAAACCACGGAAAAGCCCAAGTTTTCGTCAGTTTCACTGATTTCACTGATTACACAGATCGCCAGCTATGGGGGGTGGGTGGGTAGCATTCACAGTACAGCCAGTGTCTGAGCAGTGAATGACTGACCGCAACTTCAGGATTTCCGCATTTAGTTGTGCATGCGCTAAATCCTGAAATTGTGGTCAGTTTCAGAGAGGTAATGACGACGAACGCTGTTAGTTCACCATCATTACCCATCGCAAACTCCGGGCCAATATAAAATGAGCAAAACTCTGTCTTTGCTAATTTAGTGAAATTGTAAACACTTACCAAAAGAACATTTTACAATTTCACTGGAAATATTGAGCAGAGAAAAATTGCACAAACTCATTTACAATATCACGATACAGAGCAACTAGAGGAATTCTTGTCCTACAATTTCCCAGTTTCTGCTCATGATGATTTTTTTTTTGCCTGAAAGTAGAGAATATAGGAATTTAAAAAGAGCAAAGCTGGGGGAAATTAAACAGCTGGAAAACTGAGAAGAATCATTAAGGAGAAAATGAAAAGTCACAGAGCAGAAAGGGAAGATGAGCTGAGGGACGCAATAAAGTAACCAATTTCCTGTGCTTATAAAAGTGTAAAGGTTTATAAATCCAATGAAACCCCGGTGTTGCTATATCAACGATACAGCACATATTTTATAATCTTTAAGACAATTGCTCCTTAGGTGTTTAAAGTGATGGACACCTACAAGAAGTTCTTTCTGCTTCCAAGGGACGTTAAGCAACAATATGCCTGTTCAGCGGACTCAGAGATTCCAAACCATGGGTGGTATGCTGCAGAGACAGAAAGGTAAGATTCCCTGAAAAACTTCCTCCAGCATCATCCAGCAACTCCCATACCTATAAAAATGCCAAATGCATGATCTGAAAATAAAGAGTCGTGACTGGAAGTTGCACTGGGCTGATCCCCTGAAGATTACTTTGCCATCACAGGCACAGTGAGGTTATGATACCACAACCACTCATTAACAAGTAGCTGAAAATCATGAATTAATATTTGCTTATATCATTATTCTCTTAAATAAACCAGTGGGCTTGAAGGGTCAGATTAGGTAAAAATTCTGAACGGCTGTGTATAATAAATGAATGTAAATATTTTGTTCTTCACAGTTTAAATCCTGCACGCCCTGGAGACCTGAAGGAAGCCTTTAATTTGTCAACTTTATCTTCAAATTATGTAAGATCTCAAAATTTGGATTGAAATTGCTTTTTTATTATATGTATGGGCTGAATTTAAATGGGGGCGGTGGGAGGGAGGGGTCTCCGAGGCTTTCAGAAAACCTGGGAGAACGGGTTTCCCACAGGCTCTGCTGAGGTTAACGGCAGGGCCTGCTTTGAATGGGAAGCCTCTGTTTCCCACCCGCAGCCAGCCAGATTGAGAGGCTGGCTGACTCTGGGTGGGTAGGCCTGTGGCACTAGGCCGTATACAGGAGGGAGGGAGGGAGGGAGGGATCACATGGGGGCTGGGGTGATCCAGAGGGGCGGGGGGGGGGTGGTGGTCACAAAAAGATCAGGAGCCTGAAGGAGCGGGTGGGTGGTGGGTCGGGTCTGAACATCGATCGGGGGCTGGGGAGCAGCCATAGGAGCAGAGGGCGAAGGGTATGACCATCAATCGAGGGTCAGAGGAGTGATCAGAGAAGCGGGGGGGGTGGTGGGCAGATCCTGAGAATTGGGGGCTGGGGAGCGGCCAGAGAAGCGGGCGGGAGAATCCCAAGGATCAGGGGCCGGAGGAGCAGGGATGGGGGGGTGGCCTTGTGGTGGGGATTGAAAGCCAGGGGCGGAGGGGGGTTTTGAATCCGTGATTCGTAACGTATGATGTTTTCCAATAATTACACGGAGGCTGTAACTTAACAAACAACAGGTGTTTACTGGAGTAGGGTAGTCTCAAGACTGAAAGTACAGAAGCCTGCTACGGCTTTATATACAGGTGTGGTCACTGCCGGTACTACAGTATAAAAGCAGTTCTCTCTTAAAGGTACATACACAACAATTCCTCCCCTTTTAGATTAACAGTACCATAACATTCATTTAACAATTAACACTTTTAACATGCAACATTAACTGAAAATAGTCCATTTATAGATTCAGTCTTTGGGGCGGCTTCCTGATCCTTTCGGGATAGCGCCTTTCCTGAGGTTCTTGTTCTTGGTGCGGAGGCGATTCTGGCCCCTTTTCGTTGGTTAGTTCATCGGTTTCCACTGCTACTGTTTCTGAGGTAGATGCTATCGGTATGTCGGGTTCATCCCCAGGTACGCGAGACATGGGGTTGACTCGTTCCTGTGACGCTAAGATCTGATCGGCGTGGTGTCTCACAATGTTCTCCCCGACATCCACTATGTACATTAATGGCCCTTGCCTTGTGCATATCGTTCCGGGTTGCCATTTCTCTGTTCGGTAGTCACGGGCCAAGACTGGTTGTCCTACGTTGAAGCTCCTTGTCGGCTTCTCATTGATGTGCTGGAATTGTTTATCCTCAACATTTCTTCGCACATTTGGTCTGAGCAAATCCAGACGAGATCTCAACTTTCGGTTAAAGAACATCATGGCCGGGGTCTGGTTGGTAACTGCATGTGTCGCATTTCTGTAGGCTAATAAGAAATTGTCCACCTTATGCTGTAGTGGAATTTCATCATCACACATGGCCTTTATCGCCTTTTTAAAGGTTTGTACGAACCTCTCAGCCAATCCATTTGTGGCTGGATGATACAGGGCGGATGTGTAATGCCTTACCCCATTCCTTCTCATAAATTTCCGAAATCTTCGGACACAAACTGTGGTCCATTATCAGAGCAAATCTGCTCTGGCAAGCCGTTCCTGGCAAATATGGTCCGTAGGACTGCAATCGTTTTCTCGGTCGTGGTGGAGGACATTTTTATCACCTCAGGCCATTTCGAGTGAGCATCCACTGCTATTAAGAACATTGAGTCCATGAATGGACCAGCAAAATCAATATGCACCCGTTGCCATGGAGAGGAGGGCCACTCCCATGGGTGTAGAGGGGCATGTGGTGGTGCATTTTGGACCTTCTGGCATCCTGAGCAGCTCTTGGTTAGATCCTCGATTTGTTGATCGATTCCCGGCCACCATACATAAGCCCTAGCAAGGCTTTTCATTTCACTCCTCCCAGATGACCTTCATGAAGCTCATTTAGCACTCTCTCCCTTAACTTGGGTGGAATCACCACTCTGGATCCACAAATCACTGTCCCCTGGCATACTGACAGCTGTTCTCTTCTGGATGAGAATGCTGGCAACAGTGAGTCGCCATGTGTTGGCCATCCCCTCACCGTCAAATCATATACCCGAGACAGCGTCGGATCATTGCGGGTCTCCTTCTCTATATCCGCGTCTGTTACTGGCAATCGTTCAATTATTGACGAATAAAATATCTCGATAGGGTCCACTGCTGGTGCTTCCTCCACAGTAGGCAGTGACAGGCGTGATAGCCCATCAGCGTTTCCATGCTGTTTCGTGCCTTTATATTCTATTTCATATTGATTCGCCCCTAGAAACAGGGACCATCTTTGTAACCGTTGTGCAGTCATCACTGGAACACCCTTCTTAGGATTAAAGATGGAGACAAGTGGTTGGTGGTCAGTCAGCAAGGTGAACTTCTGCCCATGCAGATAGTGGTTGAATTTTTTTACTTCCCATACTAGGCTGAGGGCCTCCCTGCCAATCTGGGCGTAGTTGTGCTCGGCTGAGGTTAGTGACCAACCCGTCTGGGAATTTGTGCGACAGCACCACTCCAATACCATAGGGTAATGCATCACATGCCAAACGAATTGGTAGTGCTGGGTTGAAATGGGCCAACACCTCTTTTGATGTGATCAATTCTTTGCACTTCTGGAAAGCTCATTTACGTTTGTCATTCCAATTCCATGGCACCCCTGTTTGCAGTAGGGTGTTCAGTGGGTGCAATACCGTAGACAAATTTGGTAAGAACTTATGGTAGTAGTTTACCAGCCCGAGGAACAACCTCAGTTGTGACACAATTTCCGGTGCTGGAGCCTTGACTACTGCCTCAACCTTTTCAGGGGACTTATGTAACCCCTCTTCATCGATAACGTGGCCACAATACGAGATCTGCTACTGGAAAAACTCGCACTTGTGGCGATTAGCTCGTAGCCCATATTCCTTTAATCTGGTGAGCACCTTCTCCAGGTTGGCGAGGTGATCACTGTCATTTTCGCCCGTGACCAGGATGTCGTCCAAATAACACTGGGTCCCTGGAATCCCTTGCAGGACTTGATCCATCGCCCTTTGCCAAATAGCCAGAGCCGATGCTACCCCGAACACCAGCCGTTTGTATTGGTAGAGACCTTTATGAGTGTTGATCCTGAGGTATTGTTTCGAGGCTTCTTCTACCTCCATTTGCAAGTACGCCTGGGCTAGATCAATTTTGGTGAAGCGTTTACCTCCAGATAACGAGGCGAAAATATCCTCAATTCATGGAAGCGGATATTGTACCGTGTGAAGGACTGGGTTCACTGTCACCTTAAAATCCCCACAGATGCGGACCTTCTTTGGTTCCCCAGGCGTATTACTCAACGACCTCTTCATTACAGGAACGATGGGTGTAGCCCACTCGCTCCAGTCTACTTTGGACAGTACTCCTGAACGTTCCAACCCTTCCAGCTCTGCTTCGACGGCTGGTCTGATCGCATACGGCACTGGTCTGGCCTTAAGAAACTTTGGGCTTGCGTTTTCCTCTATTTTAATCGTTGCTGTTATGCCTTTTAGTGTTCCGAGTCCCTCCTGGAACACTTCTTTTGCGTCAGTTAGCATTTTTGACAGTCGTCCAGGTGTGACGTCGTCATCCTTTTTGGCCTCAACCTTCAATGCCTGTATGGAATGCCAATCTAATTGTATCTTTCGGATCCATTCACGTCCTAGCAGTGGTGGTCCTCTATCTGGTAATACATATAAGTCCATTTTAGGTATTTCCTGGCCTTTGTATATCACTTTCACCCTTATTTTTCCTTTGGGGTAGACTTTTTGCCCCGTGTACGTCTTCAAGGCAATCTCTGTAGCTTTCAAGGGTATATGTGAAAATAGCCGCTTGTAGTCCCTTTGGCTTATGACTGCTAGGGCTGATCCTGTGTCCAATTTCATTTTCACTTGGACTCCGTCTATCTTGAGTGTAACCCAGTTAGTCTGGTGATCCTCCATTTTGGTTACCTTATGTAGTTTCAGACAACCCAGCTCCTTGCATCCAGAGTCTGTATCACTTTTCTGTTCATCTGAACTACTGTCCATCACCTTATGTACCTTTTTGTACTTCTCCTGTGGAGGTTTCTTGCTGTTGGTTTTCTTCCCAGACCTGCAGACTCTTGCTATGTGTCCTGCTTTTCCACACTGTCTGCACACTTGGTCCTTGAACCAATAATCCTTCTGGTCGTGTGTTGTTCTGCCGCAGCGATAACACTTCCCTGTTCCATAGGACATTTCATTGGTGCCATATTCTTGCGGTCTCCGTTGTATCTCTGCAGCGCCCCTTGCGGCTGCTTCGTGTGATACTGCCATGCTGAAAGCATTGTCCAGCGTAAGATCCTTTTCTGATAGAAGCCGTTTCTGGGTTCCTTCACTTTGAAGCCCACACACAAACTTGTCCCTTAACGTATCTGCTAGTCCCACTCCAAACTGGCAGTGTTTCGATAGCTTGCGCAGTTCCGTTAAGTACTCAGCATTACTTTCGTCATTATGCTCGTTCCTTTTGTGGAACTTAAATCTTTCTGCTATCAGCAGCGGTGTGGGGTTTAAGTGGTCCTGTAGGATTTCTACTATGCTTTCGAAATTCTTATCCACGGGCTTCTCTGGGGTTATTAGGTTTCGCAGTAACCCATAAGTTTTTGCACCCATGGAATTTAACAATACCAGTGCTTTCCTAGCATCTGGCACTTCATTCGCCCTGCAGTACACCTCAATGCGTTCCACATATGTCGCCCAATCTTCGACTTCATTGTCGAACGCAGTGATACTGCCACTCTTCGGCATCCCTGGGTGTGATTTAACTGTCTAAAATGGCGTCTCCTGCGCTCTCCCTTCTTCTCCGCTGGCACAAAATGGCGTCTCCCGCGCTTTCCTTTCTTCCCGCGCTCGCCCTTCTTCTCCGCTACGACTTCTAAAAAATGGCGTCTCCCGCGCTCTCCCTTCTTCTCCGCGGCTCAATGGCACCTCCCGCGCTCTCCCTTCTTCTCCCCGCGGATGCGGTTCAGCCCTTGAGCCCTGGCTGTGCTCTGCGCGTTCTCCTGTGCCTTTCCCGTTGCCGTCGCTCGGTCCTGAACCCGACTGCTGCTTTACCCTCTCTCTCTCTCTGTTTGTTTTTCCTCGACGCCGCTCGGTTTTCAACCCCCGGCCGCGCCCTGTGCGCTTCACCCTCTCTCTTACCCCGTCGACGCTGCTCGGCTTTTTCTATGCCGTCGGTCAGCTCCAGCCGCCGCTGTCCGGGAAGGGTCTGCGCTGTACCTGTTGCCAGTCTGTTGCTGGATCGTCGTGGCTGGGGAACCAAGCCCGGCTCTCAACAGCCTCCCCTGCGATGTTCACTCTCTGCCGGATGACTGGGCGGTTGCTCGTGGTCGACACCCGTGATTCTGGCCTCGACTTTCTTCCACCGCCCTCCCGGAGCGAATCCTTGAAGGGAAATGCAGAGTTGCAGGCAGATTCGAATCGACCTCGTCGCCACTGTTGAATCCGTGATTCGTAACGTATGATGTTTTCCAATAACTACACTGAGGCTGTAACTTAACAAACAACAGGTGTTTACTGGAGTAGGGTAGTCTCAAGACTGAAAGTACAGAAGCCTGCTACGGCTTTATATACAGGTGTGGTCACTGCCGGTACTACAGTATAAAAGTAGTTCTCTCTTAAAGGTACATACACAACAGGGGGATTGGTGGCCGTGGAGGGGGGATCGGAGGCCTCATGGGGGTGTCTCCAATCGCGGGGTTTGAGTTAGGTAGGGATGCTGGATCCAGGAGGTAAGTGTAAAGGCACTTACCTCCTGGATCCAGCAGTCCTCAGCTTGTATCAGCTGACGGGTTTCATGAGGCATGCAAAATCCGACCACCTAAAGTTAAATACAAAAAAGGTAGGTTACAGCAGAGGCTTCCAGCCTCATTATAATATTTAAATAGATGACCTGCCTCCTGGCAGCAGATTGGTTGCCCGCCCCCTTCAGCCTCCATTAAAACCAGAAGTGGGTGGGTTCAAATTGGGATTCCGATTTTTAACACTTTAACTACTCCCACAACCCACCCTTTTTTTTTAGGTTAAAATTACCCCCATTGCCTCTGTGGCAGGAATGAGAGTTCGAGATGTCGAGTCTTTCTCTTATAGATTTACTGGAGGAAATGATACTCACCTACAACACATGCAAAGATACGAAGGCTGCAGGAAACCTCACATTTTAGTAGCCAACCCTCAATTTCCCTAACTTTATGTTACAATAGTCCATTATCTCCTCAGCTCCAGGTCATTGCTACAACAACAACATAATATACCTTCCATGACCTTTACCCTTAGTTTACATTAACTTCTGTTAGCTCAGCTTTCCAGAGGTTCACCATCTTTATGGTAGAGATCCACAGGCTTCATTCATCTATGTCCATGGTGGGAGCATAAGCTGCCTGTCTAACTACACCTAAAAAGAAAGGGTACAAGCAAATCCTTATATGGTTTAAGGCAGATAGATTTATCTACCAGAAAGCCAGAACTACACAAAGAACAATCTTCATGACTCCAGCATATATCAGCCACAAAGAGGCCCCAACAATCTGAGCTGATCTGGACATGTTCCAGATCCTACCTGCTTCAGAAGTTTGTTGCAAAGTCTTTTAATCACAAAATGGAGTCCTCGGCACAAGATGGAACCCAAACACAATCTCATGTAGTATACCTTCCGTAACAGATGGTAGCTCGATACATGTAGAACTATATCCTTTTTTGATAAACCAATGGTTAAATAAAATAATAGCAAAACGCTTGAAATCTGAAATATAAATTGAATCCTTACTTTACATTCCAAAATTCTTCTAAATTAATTTCAAATTTAAGTAATGAAAATATTGCATGCTTATTTCTTCTGTTTTTTATTTCAGTAAAAGTCCTATTGTTTTCATTTATATTAGAAATGGCCTGTCAAACATGCTCCTGAGTTTACAAAATGTCTGGAATCATTCTATAAAATCTGTGAGCAGCTGTCTGTCCGAATTATGCAAGTGATTGCACTGGGCCTGGGTGTTGAGAGTGATTTCTTTATCAACAAGCACAAAAGGATGGGCAGTAAGTACCTGTTTCAGCAATAGTAAAATCTGTTGTGGTTTCCTCCATAGTTAAATAGCCTGCCAGCTCTCACAGTCATGGCTTACACGTGTATAGTGGCCACTTAGTCAAGATACCTAAGGGTGCCTGATGTTTGTAGAACCATACCCCAATAAGGAATCAACAGCTTCAGGAGATATGGGAAATGGTAGAATTTTGAAAAGAAGAGAGAAAAATTGGTTAAGAATGACAGTATGATTATTTACAGGAAACTTTCTGGTATCCGGCACTGACAGGACCGAGTTGGTGCCGTCCCATCAAAACTGCCGTATAAACCAGCGCTAATGTTAAAACATACGGAGCCGTATGAAACAACAAACCCTGTTGCTTCAAAACAGTCGGCCGCAGCTTAAAAGCGTCTCTAGCTAAGCAACAGCTTCAGCTAGATGCTTGGGAGCCACGACTGGAAAAAAAAAGCAACGAGAAGTAAAAAAACTTATAGGAAACGGCTCCTGAATTTTGCCGGTAGATAGAGCTTTCCGGACATTTAACCTCCGGTTAAACGAAAGTTTCCTGTAAATGGAAAATGTGTCAAAAATTCAACAGGAAAAATGACAATTGTTATCATCTGTTTTGGTTGTTGGTGGTTAATAAGGACAGTATTTTTAAAATATAACTTTGCCTTTCAGTATAAATAATAATGTCTGCATTATAATCTATTATGTAATCTCTTAAAGGTAATCAAAATGCTACAACCCTTAGAGCTTCATACTACCCACCTATACAGAAATCCTCTATGAAAGAACATCAGATGCGATGTGGAGAGCATTCTGATTATGGAACATTCACTTTACTCTTCCAAGATAAGAATGGAGGTTTAGAGGTAAACATAAATCTCTGAAATGTGATCCTGCTTTCAGAATTAATTCTTTCGATGTGAAAAAACAAATGACTGAATTACATTTAACGGCGGCTAAATGGCGAAAATGGGCGCGGGGCACTGATCCTTGTGCTGCCTGCCCATTTACGCGATTTCTGCGTGCAGCCAGTGCTAACTGCGCAATTGATTAGCTGCACGCATCAGCAGGGGTATCACTTGCTAGCACTACTTAAAGTTAGCCTGGACTGCTTAAAGCTAGCCTGCAACTCTTAAAAGGAGAGGTGCTTTGTGGCTGAGGCAGGTGCTGGGAGTCCTGTGTGAGCTGATTGTGATCTGGCAAAGGTAAAAGAATGGCTGAACATGGGAGAGAGGGGGCACCCAGGTTTTACAATGCTGCACTGGAACTTTTGGTGGAGGAGGTGGAAACGAGGAGAGCTGTCCTGTATCTGAAAACTGCGAGATGTTGCTAATATCTCCAGCACCAGCCTGGAAGGATCCAGACACATAAAAATTCAACTCCATGGTCAACTTCATAGCCACTGGCAATGCAGTCCTCACTCTGCTCTGAGGTTGGAGTTGTAGCTGCAGCAGTTGGCAGATTTCAGTGAAGACATCCTTACTGAAGCACAGATGTCTGAGACATTGTTCCTTGCTGAGGTTCAGGTAGGAAAATTACTCCCTGAACACCATGGGTGGATATGGCCTCCTGCTGAGAGCCCTTCTCCCACTCCTCCTCCTCCTCCTCCCTCTTCCAGCAGCTTGTCCTGCTCTGCGTGGGCTCTGCTCATTCTCCCAGTCATGCTCTATTCCAAGAGGAAGGCCGACTAGTGCAGCCATGTCTGGGAGCAACTAATTTGTGCAGAAACATTGAAGTCACCAAAAAATATTTCAGCACCTGCCACACCACTCCCTCTAGACCTTTGAAACTTGAAACAATTATGGAAAGCACCAAAAACATGTAGAATTGTAGCAATAGCCAGAAGAAATCAACCAACAACTAAACTGAAATTAGTTGATGATCCCTTTAAATAGCACTAGTGGGGGGTCCTTCCTGCTGCTTAACGCATGTTTAGCTGTGCAAGCTTAAGGGAGGGCATCAGCTAGACCATTGAGCTGCAAAATGGCACCACTGGCGTCAAATCAGCATTGCATGCTGATTGACGTCATGATCTGTCTGCTCTGCATACTCCCAACGGATGTTCACTGCGTGCGCCAACACCTGCACCAAGATGGCGTCAGGCGCGCTTCGCTTCACAAGTGCGCGTGCTCGCGGCAGATGCCATCTTGGAACTCTAAGGGCATTCGTAGCGTCCAAAGAACAGACGCTACCAAGCCCAATTTCTCGCACAGCATCTTCCCAAAACCTGCCCTTAAAAGTAAAGGAAAGGAACAGTTCACTTCACAAGGTGTGAACATGTTGGCAGGAATTTGTACATGCATGTTCACAACCGTCCCAAAGTGCTCAGCCCATCCAGTGCTGTCCCAGCAGGAGTGCAGATGAAGTATCAGAAAATAGGCCAGGTCCTGGTCTGCACTGGATGGTCCCATGGGACAAGTAAGGGGCAGAGCCTCTGCCCAGCCCTTACAAGGCCAATAATGTGAAAGGGGCAGGGACTCCCTCCATTGGTTCTCTCACCACCAGGGCACAGAATGTACTCTGGGTGGGGGACTTCAATGTCCATCACCAAGAGTGGTTCGGTAGCACCACTACTGACCGAGCTGGCTGAGTCCTGAAGGACATAGCTGCCAGTCTGGGCCTGCGACAGGTGGTGAGTGAACCAACAAGAGGGAAAAACCTACTTGACCTCACCCTCAACAATCTACCTGTTGCAGATGCATCTGTCCATGACAGCATTGGCAGCAGTGAACATCGCACAGTCATTGTGGAGACGAAGTCCCGTCTTCACACTGATAACACCCTCCATCGTGTTGTGTGGCACTACCACCGTGCTAAATGGGATAGATTCAGAACAGATCTAGCAGCTCAAAACTGGCATCCTTGAGGCGCTGTGGGCCATCAGCAGCAGCAAAATTGTATTCCACCACAATCTGTAACCTAATGGCTCGGCATATCCCTCACTCTACCATTACCACCAAGCCAGGGGACCAACCCTGGTTCAACAACAAGTGTAGAAGAGCATGCCAGGAACAGCACCAGGTGTACCTAAAAATGAGGTGCCAACCTGGGGAAGCTGCAACACAGGACTACATGCATACTAAAAAGCGGAAGCAGCATGCTATAGACAGGGCTAAGCGATCCCACAATCACGGATCAGATCAAAGCTCTGCAGTCCTGCCACATCCAGTCGTGAATGGTGGTGGACCATTAAACAACTAACAGGCGGAGGAGGCTCCAAGAATATCCCCATCCTCAATGATGGTGGAGCCCAGCACGTGAGCGCAAAAGACAAGGCTGAAGCATTTGCAACCAACTTCAGCCAGAAGTGCCGAGTGGATGATCCATATCGGCCTACTCCCGAGGTCCCCACCATCACAGAAGCCAGCCTTCAGCCAATTTGATTCACTCCACATGATAACAAGAAATGGCTGAGCGCACTGGATACAGCAAAGGCTATGGGCCCCGACAACATCCCGGCTATCGTGCTGAAGACTTGGGCTCCAGAACTAGCCGTGCCTCTAGCTAAGCTGTTCCAGTACAGCTACAACACTGGCATCTATCCGACAATGTGGAAAACTGCCCAGGTATGTCCTGTCCATAAAAAGTAGGACAAATCCAACCCGGCCAATTACCACCCCATCAGTCTACACTCAATCATCAACAAAGTGATGGAAGGTGTCATCGACAGTGCTATCAAGTGGCACTTACTCACCAATAACCTGCTACTGATGCCCAGTTTGGGTTCCGCCAAGACCACTCGGCTCCCGACCTCATTACAGCCTTGGTCCAAACATGGACAAAGGAGCTGAATTCCAGAGATGAGGTGAGAGTGACTGCCCTTGACATCAAGGCAGCATTTGACCGAGTCTGGCATCAAGGAGCCCTAGTAAAACTGAAGTCAATGGGAATCAGGGGGAAAATGCTCCACTGGCTGGAGTCATATCTAGCACAAAGGAAGATGGTTGTGGTGGTTGACGGTCAATCATCACAGCCCCAGGACATCACTGCAGGAGTTCCTCAGGACAGCGTCCTGGACCCAACCATCTTCAGCTGCTTCATCAATGACCTTCCCTCCAACATAAGGTCAGAAATGGGGATGTTCGCTGATGACTGCACATTGTGCAGCGCCATTCGCAACTCCACAGATAATGGAGCAGTCCATGCCCGCATGCAACAAGACCTGGACGGCGTTCAGGCTTGGGCTGATAAGTGGCAGGTAACATTCGCGCCACAGAAGTGCAATGACTATCTCCAACAAGCGAGAGTCTAACCACATCCCCTTGACATTCAATGGCAATCCCATCGCCGAATCCCCCACTATCAACATCCTGGGGGATCACCATTAACCAGAAACTTAACTGGACCAACCACATAAATACTGTGGCAACAAGAGCAGGTCAGAGGCTAGGTATTCTAGGCGAGTGTCTCACCTCCTGACTTCCCAAAGCCTTTCCACCATCTACAAGGCACAACTCAGGAGTGTGATGGAATACTCTCCACTTGCCTGGATGAGTGCAGCTCCAACAACACTCAAGAAGCTCGACACCATCCAAGACAAAGCAGCCCGCTTGATTGGCACCCCATCCACCACCCTAAACATTCACTCCCTCCACCGCCGGCGTACCGTGGCTGCAGTGTGTACCATCTACAAGATGCACTGCAGCAACTCGCCAAGGCTTCTTCGGCAACACCTCCCAAACTCGCGACCTCTTCTACCTAGAAGGACAAGGGCAGCTGGCGTATGGGAACACCACCACCTCCAAGTTCCCCTCCAAGTCACACACCATCCTGACTTAGAAATATATCGCCGATCCTTCATCGTTGCTGGGTCAAAATCCTGGAACTCCCTCCTAACAGCACTGTGGGAGTACCATCACCACACGGACTGCAGCGGTTCAAGAAGGCGGCTCACCACCACCTTCACAAGGGCAACTAGGGATGGGCAATAAATGCTGGCATTGCCAGCGACGGCCTGATCCCATAAACAAATAAAAAAATTAAAAATAAAACCTGCTGCAGGCCCAATCTGGCAGCTATGTCCTTCAGGACTCAGCCAGCTCGGTCAGTAGTGGTGTTACCGAGCCACTCTTGGTGATGGACTTTGAAGTCCCCCACCCAGAGTACATTCTGTGCTCTTGCCACTCTCAGTGCTTCTTCCAAGTGGTGTTCAACATGGCGGAGTACTGATTCATCAGCTGAGGGAGGGCGGTAGGTGGTGATTAGTGCCGGAATTCACCAGCAGATGTGATCTGGCATAATTGTAGGGATTGCGGCCCACAGATACACACTTACAACTCATGTAACTCTACTGAGGTGAATTCCAATTTTGTAAGTGACAATAAGTAATCAAACAAGGTATTCTCCGTCAAACAATAAATTGAAATACGCTCTATTTCTCCACTGATTTGAATAAATTACAGGTATGTAAATGACCTCCTGGAGCTGCCGTGCACAGCATTGATTATGTTGGTGCCTTATTGCTTGTGATTTGTGAGCATATTTGTTTCACAACAGATTTTGTTTCCCCCTCTGAATAATGCATTTGTTCATATAAAGACAGTTTGGCAGGAAATGTTCTCACATTGAGGCCTGAACATGCTGTTGCTCCTAAAATAGTAATATTGGGCGCAGATAGCGATAAGCACAGGTGCAAAAAAATTTGATTCTGGATCACTTGATGTGCGAGGTCACCTTTGAGCATGTTGCTCCCTTGAACTGTAACAAGTTATAAAAAAGTGGAAAAACTGGAACTGCCAAGATCATGCAATGACTCAGAGGGAAGTGTGACTATCCATTGTCAATGATTCATACAAGACCAGGAATGTCCCAGGTTCAATCCCTGGTCTGTTAGCTGACAATAGGGACATTTAAATTAGCCACAGAACTAATGGGCTAGAAAGGAGGGGGAAAGTCAGCCACACTTAATTGCTGTACAATGACCTCTTCTGGAAAGTGTGAATGTCAGATAAGAAAAGCATTGAGGTTGTAATGCCCTCCATTATAAAATAACCTGTTGATACTCATCATCTAAAGTGACATGTGAAGAATGGCCACCTGGATAAGGTAATAAGGCTACCAGTGACCAGCAGAATCCTTCCCCAAAAGTCAGTATCTTGGGAGAAGAGGAGGAGGCAATTGGGAGAAAGGGATGAACCAAACAGGAAATGCTATTTAATGTAAGTGCTGGTGGTGTTTCAACACTTTACAACATTTTTTTATTTTAGGTTATGCACAAATCTGGCCAGTATGTTGCTGCTCCCTACATCCCAAACACTGTTCTTCTCAACATAGCCAACCTTCTGCAGAGGTGGACATCTGACAGATTGATTTCCACGGTGAGATGGTACTCATTTTGGTAAAATAGTCATTTAATAATTAAAATAATCTTAGCAACTGACTTTTATTCTTTTTTGTACTTTAAAATTATTGATTGACTTTCAAATTGTTTTAATACATTTTTTAATTTAGAGAACAATATCTACAAGTTATTATTAAATATTATAGATATGGCATAGTTAGCAATTCAGCAATTCCTATTTACCCTGAGATATGTTTCATTGTTTGTGCAATTATCTACTAATGTCTTTGAAATAAGTGCATTTTACTTCATCTGGAACCGTCCACTCAAATGCATGTGTATGTACGTATCTGTAAAAATGGTGTGATTGAAAAGTGAGTGTGTGTGTATGGAGAGTGTATGTATGTGAGTACACAAGAGAGAGAAAAAAGCATGAGAGTATGTATGTGTTTTTCCATCTCAGGAAAACACCAAAGATAGAGTTCCAGTAATTCCAGTGTAAATGGAGTTGTGCTTTTTGTTTACTTTGTTTAGCCATAGGGGTGTGCCTGTGCCCCACTGAGATGCCTTCACTTCATATTGTTTAAAGTGCCATAAATGGGCCAGGAGCTGGAATGCTGGTTGCCAGCAACTATGAAGGGCTTCTCACTGTCCTTAAAGTGCGGTCAGTTTTGTAAACAAAATGGTTTGGAGCACAACAGTCCCTTTCATGGATTAGCTATTGGAAACCAAAGAAGTGAGGTGCAGCAATTAAGAAAAAAAGAAAGATTTGCATTTATATAGCATCTTTCATGACCTCAGGACATCCCAAAAGGCTTTACAGCGAATGAATTACTTTTGAAGTGTAGTCACTGTTGTAATGTAGGAGAAACGGCAGCCAATTTGTGCACAGCTAACACTCACAAACAGCGATGAAATAAATGGCCAGATCATCCGTTTTAGCTGTTGATTAAGGGATAAATGTATGCTAGGACACTGGAAGAACATCCTCTGCTCTTCTTTGAATAGTGCCGTGGTATCTTTTACGTCCACCTGAGAGGTCAGATGGGGCATTGGCTTAACATCTTCTCTGTAAGACACCCTCTGACAGTGCAGCAGTCCCTCGGTACTGCACAGACATGTCAGATTATGTGGTCAAGTCTACCACTGAGCCAAGGCTGTCAAGGGTGGCCCTATTGGTAGAACAGGGCCACACAGGAAGGAAAAAACAATTTTTTTGAATGGTCTACTTTCAAATAATAGGCCCAGATCATTGCATTATAAGTCCCATAATATCGTGTGTCTCTGGTGTGAAGCTACAAGCTTCTGACTCAGAGGCAAGAGTGCCACCACTAGGCCAACTGACACCTAAAAAAGTAAATTTAAAACAGATCTTATGAAAAATAATCCCCAAGGTAAGGTAATTGAATCAAAGATATTAGGAGTTCAAGATGCAGCTGGAGACAGAACAGAAAGGGTTGAAATACTGGGGGGAGGGACAAGTTCAACTAGCTAAATGGCCTTTTTGTGCACTTCACTTTTCCTTATGTTTGTAACATCAGAGTGTGTGAGCTGAAAAGTTAAAAAGGACGAATAGTCTAGAGTTTCCCAGGACCTGATGGCAGCCTGAAGATTAGGCTGATAAATTAAAGTACACACACACACACACACACACACACACACCAGCCTGAAGATCATAGAGTTAGGGAAGGGGGCCACTCAGCCCATCATACCAATGCCAGCTCTTTGAAAGAGCTATCCAATTAGTTCCACTCCCCTGCCCTTTCCTCATAGCCCTGCAACTGTTTCCCCTTCAAGTATTTATCCAATCCCCTTTTGAAAGGTTATTATTGAAACTACTTCCACCACCCTTTCATGCAGCGCATTCCAGATCATAACAACTCGCTGCACAAAAGACATTCTCCTCATCTTGCCTCTGGTTCTTTTGCCTTACATCTGTGTCCTGTGATTACCGACACTTCTGCTACTGGAAACAATTTCTCCTGAATTACTCGATCAAAGCCCTTCATGATTTTGAATATTTCTATTAAATCTCCCCTTAATCTTTTCTGGTCCAAGGAGAACAACCCCAGCTTCTCTAGTCTCTCCACATGACTGAAGTCCCGCATCCCTGGTACCATTCTAGTACATCTCATCTGCACCCTTTCTAAGGCATAAAATATTTATCATGCAGTCTTCCTATTAACAGCTTTTAGCTGATTCTTTCAAATGACTAATATTCTAGTTTCAACCACCCTGCCTGACACCTTGTTCCACTGTCGACCATTCTCTATTCAAAGAAATATTTCTTTAAGTCTGTCCTACATTTGCCTTTTACAGTCCTGAGCCCTGTCCTGTGCCCTGAAAGTATTAAAATCTCACTGGTTGAACCCATATTATTATAGAATACTTTTGCTGGCTAAAGAGGGGATTAACACAATTATAAGGAAAGATATTAGCTCTGATGATGTGGAATCTGTATGGGTAGAAATGAGAAATATCAAAGGGCAGAAAATGTTAGTGGAAGTGGTGTATAGACCCCCAAACAGTAATGGGGAGGTTGGGGATGGCATTAAAAGGGAAATTAGAGAAGCGTGCAATAAGGGCACAGCAGTCATCATGGGTGACTTTAATCTATATATAGATTGGGCTAACCAAATTAGCAACAATACTGTGGAGGAGGAATTCCTGGAGTGTATACGGGATGGTTTCCTGACCAATATGTCGAGGAGCCAACTAGGGATCAGGCCATCTTAGACTGGGTATTATGCAATGAGAAAGGATTAATTAGCAATCTTGTTGTGCGAGGCCCCTTGGGTCGGAGCGACCATAATATGATAGAATTCTTCATTAAGATGGAGAGTGAAGTAGTTGACTCAGAGACTAAGGTCCTGAATTTAAATAAAGGGAACTATGATGGCATAAGATGCGAGTTGGGTAGGATTGATTGGGTAATGTCACTCAAAGGGTTGACGGTGGATAGGCAATGGCAAACATTCAAAGATCGCAAGGATGAACTACAGAATTTGTTTATCCTAGTTTGGCATAAAAATAAATCAAAAAGGTGACTCAACTGTGACTAACAAGGGAAATTAGGGATAACACAAGATCCAAAGAGAGGACATATAAATTGGCCAAAAAAAGCAGCAAACCTGAGGATTGGGAGCAGTTTAGGATTCAGCAAAGGAGGACAAAGGGATTAATTAAGAGGGAGAAAATAAGCTTGCAGGGAACATAAAAACTGACTGTAAAAGCTTTTGTGAAGAGAAAAAGATTGGTGAAGTCAAGCGTAGGTCCCTTACAGTCAGAATCAGGGGAATTTATAATGGGGAACAAAGAAATGGCGGACCAACTAAATACATATTTTGGTTCTGTCTTCACAAAGGAGGACACAAATAACCTCCCAGATATGTCAGGGAACATAGGGACTAATGAGAGGGAGGAAATGAAAGAAATCAGTATTTGTAGGGAAATGGTGTTGGGGAAGTTGACGGGATTGAAGGCCGATAAATCCCAAGGGCCTGATAATCTACATCCTAGGGTACTTAAGGAAGTGGCCCTGGAGATAGTAGATGCATTGCTGGTCATCTTCCAGAACTTGATAGACTCTGGAACAGTACCCATGGATTGGAGGGTAGCTAATGTTACCTCACTATTCAAAAAAGGTGGTAGAGAAAAAGTGGGGAATTATAGACCGGTAAGCCTGACATCGGTAGTGGGGAAAATGCTAGAGTCCATTATAAAAGATGTAATAGCAGAGCACTTGGAAAGCAGTGACAGGATCGGACAAAGTCAACATGGATTTACAAAAGGTAAATCGTGCTTGACTAATCTGCTGGAATTTTTCGAGGATGTAACTGGTAAAATAGATAAGGGAGAACCAGTGGATGTGGTGTATTTGGACTTTCAGAAGGCTTTCAATAAGGTCCCGCATAAGAGATTAGCATGCAAAATTAAGGCACATGGGATTGGGGGCAAGGTATTGACTTGGATAGAGAACTGGTTGGCAGATAGAAAGCAAAGAGTTGGAATAAACGGGTCGTTTTCCGAGTGGCAGGCAGTGACTAGTGGGGTACCGCAAGTATCTGTCCTAGGACCCCCGCTGTTTACAATATATATTAATGATCTGGACGAGGGAATTGGATGTAGTATCTCCAAATTTGCAGACGACACAAAGCTGGGTGGGAGGGTATGCTGTGAGGAGGATGTCGTGAAACTCCAGTATGATTTGGACAGGTTGGGCGATTGGGCAGAAACATGGCAAATGCACTATAATGTGGATAAATGTTAGGTTATCCACTTTGGTGGCAAAAACAGGAAGGCAGACTATTATTTGAATGGCAATAGATTGGGAGAAGGGGAAGTGCAGAGAGACCTGGGTGTTCTTGTGCACCAGTCGCTGAAGGTAAGCATGCAGGTGCAGCAGGCGGTTAAGAAGGCAAATGGTATGTCGGCCTTCGTAGCAAGAGGGTTCGAGTACAGGAACAAGGATGTCTTGCTGCAGTTGTACAGGGCCTTGGTGAGACCGCACCTTGAGTATTGTGTGCAGCTTTGGTCGCCTTATCTGAGGAAGGATGTTCTTGCCATGGAAGGAGTGCAGCAAAGATTCACCAGGCTGATACCTGGGATGGCAGGAATGACGTACGAGGAGAGATTGTGTCAATTGGGCTTATACTCACTGGAGTTTAGAAGATTGAGAGGGGATCTCATCGAAACCTATAAAATTCTGTCAGGCCCGGACAGACTAGATGCAGGAAGGATGTTCCCAATGGCCGGGGAGTCCAGAACCAGGGGTCATAGTCTAAGGATAAGGGGTAAGCCATTTAGGACTGAGATGAGGAGGAATTTCTTCACCCAGAGAGTGGTGAACCTGTGGAATTCTCTGCCACAGAGGGCGGTGGAGGCCAGTTCATTAAATATATTCAAGAAGGAGTTGGATATATTTCTTAAGGCTAAAGGAATCAAGGAATATGGGGAGAAGGCAGGGACAGGGTACTGAATTTGGATGATCAGCCATGATCTCATTGAATGGCGGAGCAGGCTCGAGGGGCCGAATGGCCTACTCCTGCTCCTATCTTCTATGTTTCTATGTTATGCAGACATTTCCAATGACATGTGGAATATACAAGTCAAATAAACTGCTGTTTCTTTTCCTCAGAAACATCGAGTCCCAATTCCGCAGTCTGATGACATGTTGAACAGCACTAGACTGTCATTGGCTTTCTTTGTTCATCCAGATCATGCTGCAATAATGAAATGCTGCGATGGGTTGGACAAGTACCCACCCATCACATCTATCCAGTACCTAAAGGAGAACTTCAGTAATATATTTCAAAGGAATTCCTATCCATCCAGTGATTGAACAGGATAGCAACCAGCAGATGTGCATGAAGGCTTTCCAAATTGCGGAGTCAAATTAATTAAAGCATTTCTTATCAAAATATTAATGTGTTTATTAGGGCAGCTGAATGCAACTTTAATGCACAACACCTCAAAGTAGGAAGATCTCTTCCTTGGCTGAATTCCCAACTTCCGCAGCATTGCTCGCAGAAGTGTGGACAGTGGAATTAGGAAAATCAGAGAAGATTAGTCATGGACCATTGTCAGGCAATTCTTAGCTGCAGTAGATAAAATAATATAGAAGCTAAAGGGCAATACATCTTCAAATGCTTTGCTACAACACTTATTGTACTTGTCCTAAATTTCTGGAAATTAATTACCCCACCCTTACCACACCATTTATGTGTTTGTGCTGTCCATTAATAAAAATTTAATTAAAAAGCATTATCTTAAATATTTCGTGCATATTTGAACAAATTACTTCAAAACAGCACTGGTCCATGATTCAGTTTACACTATAATTTCTTTTAGTGCAGTCAACTGTTAAAATGTTGCGAGGACAGTGGTAGGCTCTACAGAGCTCAGTGCCGTGGGCTGAAGTGTGTATGTTTCAATATGCATGCATTTACATGTGTCAATATTGGATAAACTTAGTATTTGACTGAACTATAGTATTATCCATGACCATATAGCCTGCTGATACTCTCAATGTCCCGACTTGCACATGAAGAATGGTAACTTGAAACAAGGTATCGAAGGCTGCAAGAGCAGAAGGGAGAAATGTGGGAAAAATTGAGAAGTGCTAGTGTCTTTGGCATTCTGTTTTGCAATGAATCCAAAACAAATTTCAAACAACTTTAGATCAACCAAAAAGCTATCAACCAAAGAGCTGGCATTGTGAGTGAACACAGCACGCTGAAGGTATTAAAGCTGGTGTGTGTAATTTATCCCTTACTGTACATTCCACACTCACTGAAACAATCTTGAATTGTGCTGGAATTTTTTTCCTCAGTTATGTGAGCAATGCTGGCAAGTCATATTTATTGCCCTGAGAAGGTGGTGGTGGGCTTTCCCCTTAAACCACTGTTGTCTTTTAGTGATTGTGCTAACCCCCCCAACCCTTAAACCACTCTAGTCCTTTAGTGATTGTGCCAGCCCCCCAACCCCACCCCACCTCTTAAACCACTGTAATCCTTTAGTGATTGTGCTAACCCCCCCAACCCCACCTCTTAAACCACTGTAGTCCTTTAGTGATTGTGCTAACCCACACCATCACCACCCCCATTTCCCCCCCCCCTCACCCACCCCATTCCCCCTGACCCCCCACCCCTACCCCATTCCGCCCCCCATCTCCCTCCTGATGAGGCAATAATTAGCTAGGTAAGATTTGTCCTTTTTTTGTGGATTGAACATACCTGGACAATCTTCTACATTTTTGTATAGAAGCCAATGTCATAACTATACTGGAACAGCTTAGTTAGGGGAACACCTAGCTCTGGTGCACTACAGCCGAGATGTTGTCAGAGCCCATAGCCTTTTCTGTGGTTAGTGCATTTAGCAGCTGCTTAATATCACATGGATGGAACCCTATTGGCTGGACACTGGCATCTGTGATGGCGAAAACCTCAAGTGAAAGTAAAGTAGGACCACCCATGAGCACATTTGGCTGAAGACTTTTACAAACACTTGTCATTTAAACACAGTGGCTTCCACAATGGTTGAGGATGGAGACTTTCATGGAGTTGCCTCCTCCTGTTAGTTGTTTTTTTTTCCATTCGTTCCTGGGATGTGGACATCGCTGGCAAGGCCAGCATTTATTGCCCATCCCTAATTACCCTCGAGAAGGTGGTGGTGAGCCACCTTCTTGAACTGCTGCAGTCCGTGTGGTGAAGGTACTCCTATAGTGCTGTTAGGGAGGGAGTTCCCAGATTATGACCCAGCTACTATGAAGGAACGGCAATATATTTTAAGTCAGGATGGTGTGTGACTTGGAGGGGAACTTGAAGGTGGTGGTGTTCCCATGCGCCTGCTGACCTTGTCCTTCTAGGTGGAATAGGTCACGGGTTTGGGAGGTGCTGCTGAAGAAGCCTTGGCGAGTTGCTACAGTGCATCTTGTGGATGGTACACACTGCAACCACAGTACGGCGGTGGTGGAGGGAGTGCCAATGAAGCGGGCTGCTTTGTCCTGGATGGTGTCGAGCTTCTTGAGTGTTGTTGGAACTGCACTCATCCAGGCAAGTGGAGAGTATTCCATCACACTCCTTACTTGTGCCTTTAGATGGTGGAAAAGTTCATCACCAACTGGATGTAGTTGGGCTATAGAGCTTTGCTCCGATGTGTGGGGCTGCTTAGTTCTGTAGATGCTGGTGTTTGTTTACCATGCTGATAGCCCGGTGTAGTAGCCAAAACCCAAAAATGTTTTCAATAAAAAGGTACTGATGGTGAGAGGCATTTACTGAAGAAGGAATATCTCGAGTATAGGCTCGCATAAACAAAACAGAAGCACATCAGTAATTTAAATATTCTGCTTTATGTTCAAACGTAATTCTTTTATAAACCAATTCTTACAAGGAAATTAACAGAGAACTGAAACCTTTTCATCTACAAATATTGCAGCACAAAAAAAAGTACAATATTCAATCAAATAAAAAATAAAACTGCAGCACATTTCAAAATATGTTCTCAGAACTGATTCCTTCAGGGGTAAGGCAATGAACTTAAGTTTGAATGTTAACGCTTAACAGATTTCAAATTGCAGTGGAATACCTGTACACAGCAGTGGCAGAGTTCTCTTTGGACAGGCTGTACTGGGTGAATGAGCAGACAATGAAACATTGCACTTAATAAATCAAAAAATGTTGAATAGCGTACACATTCAAACTGAAGGACATTTCTACCCCAGTCACAAACAGCATTTTTAAAATTTAAGTGAATTTTATGCTCATCAAGATGAAGGGTGTGGTTATAGGGTATTTAACACTTTTTACTAGTTTTAATACTCAGTGTCAAAGTTAAGCATTCCCAGGTCAGGTGCAATATAGTTAGATGCAGAATAGAGCTCCCCTTACATGCCCAAACAATATATCTTCACCCAAAGACACCCAAGAGCACCCTTGGCTGTATCTGTTAGACAATTTGTATTCCTCACATCAGCCAGTGATTAAGAGTACCAATTAGTGTCACAGTTTAGTGCTATGGGTCCACACCTACTAGAAACTGAGCCAAGATTGCCAAATTCATTTTACATATGACCCTTACTGACCAGCACATCTTTAGTTTGGGCTGGATTTAAGCCCAGGCCTAAAGGTCAAAGGCTGCAATGCAATCCAGTGCATCACTCAGTACCCCCCCCCCTCCCATGAATAGAAAACTTCAATTCCTGGAATCACTTAATAAAAGTCTTGTGTTCTGAACTCTGAATTCAACCTTCCCTTGTGTTAAATTTTTGGTTTCCTCTGCTCGCAAAAGGACTCTCTCACTGATGGCTGATTCGCACCAAAGATGCCCCTAGTCTTTAAATGTTTCAGGTCAACAGTTCGAACCCAGCTCGGCCACCAATGACAGCAAAATCATTTTGGCAACAAATTGTAAGAATTCATAATTTTGAAATATATAAAAAATGTTTTATTTTCTTGGGCACCATGCAGCATTTGTTGTTGAAAGGGACGATGAGCTTCCAGGCCTCTGCCAGTGCCATTCGGAACCTGGCCTTTATGCGGAGGTAAGCCTCACTCTGGTTTCCCCCTGTGGTAGAGTATCTGGACTCCATTTGACACTTCCTCAAAATGGCACAGCTACATCCAGCATTTTGAGGGAGAGATCACAAGTGCAAATCCACACCCACCAGACTATGGTACAGTGCACTGGTGATTCACTACCTCAAGCAGAACAATGAGGTTCATTAAGGCACCCATTATCTGCCAGAATGTAAAAGCTGTGAGAAGCAGCTTTTAATTTAAATAAAGCTGGAAATGTTAAAATAAAACCAGTCTAGAATCCTTCAAATCTTTAGTGTTATCCAACCAATACTATACATATGGTAAAATGCAACATTCAAACTATTGCATACTTAATATCTGTATACTTTAAGTCAGGCAACTTGTATTTCCACAATGGCAGAAAAGTATTTAGGAGACCAAGCTATGCCAGTAAAGGTGGAATTGGCATTGACTCCCACACAAATAGCATATGCCTTGTCTGAATACAGATGCACCAGTACTACCATATACAGGGCGTCATTGTTGGGATTTTCTCTCCAAAAATCAGCCAAGGATCATTTTCTGTAACTTTCTAATGCTGCACATTATAAAATAGAATCAGAGAACGATTGGATGATTCTTAATTCACAGTACTCTCTGAATAAGCTTAAGAAATGATTATATTTTAATGTTGCACTTGCAAACTTGGCTTTTAAAGATGACTATACATTTAGCTTTGAGAACACTTGTACATAAGTGATTCAGTCATGTACATTTATAACTTACTGTTAGCCAGTGAATACTGGTGTTCTTTAACAAATCTGAAATGCCCAGAAATTAAACCTGCTTCAAGTTCATGAATAAAGGCAGTCCAACATTAAAACAAAACACCCATATTCAACACTGAGCATATCTTCTAATTCAATGCTTTTTGACTAAAGATATTATTTTAAAATATTTAAAAAAATTAAGCTTATTTTGTGGGGTAAAAGAATATGTGCTGGCAGCTGCTTAATCAGTAACTGCTATTTGGCAATTCATATCAGTCCATTAGAATTTTTGGATTGCTAGTGGATTATCAACTGATTTGGACATCATTCATGGTGATGGTATGAATTTATGTCCAACCTGGGAAAGCCCATGGAAAAAGGCAGTCTCAGAGTATTTTCATTAAGAGGATTGTCTGCAGAACTCATCAGACTGGCAGGGTACTTGTGGCATGGATGGATCTCAGTAAGAGTACAGGCTAAAAGGAAATGTTGAAATATTCAGGTAACTGCACACAATTTCAAGCAGCACTCCCAATAATCTCCCAAAACCCATCATCAACAATAATGTTAAAACAATTTTTAAAAAGATATGGGAAAGTATATGTACTTGCGTACAAGCCAACCCCCTCACTATTTTCCAGCCAAAATATCAATGACCCACATACAAAGCACCCCATCATCCATTGTAGGCCCTAAAATGCAGCAAGTTTTATATTAATGCATCCAACCGTTATGTGCATCAGCTTTGCCCTGCGCAGACATAGCAGAGGAGACCGATAACCTGAGAGAAGAAGAACTGTAGCTGGAGAAACTAGCACTGGACAGTCAAGAAAGTGGGACTGGACTAGCAGGGTGATCATACTCCAGAATCTCTAACACAATGATTCACATACAAGATGAACACCTCTCCTACTTTCAGCCCCAAAATATTAACCTAAATTTCTGGTCTTGTACTCAGTAACAAGAGGCACAGTGTATTAGAATCCCTTAAACCATCTCAACTTTAATTAACACACTAAACATTCTCTCCCATAGCCCCCAAAAAAGAACTACACATACAATAGAATGAAAATACTTTTCCAGCTGCTCACAATCCAATTGGAGTGAAGTTCTATTACAGTTTCAATTCGCAAGTAAATCTCAGATCACAGTTCAGGGGGGTTTAAGTGAAATTCTGCTCAAGACTCTGCTCAAACACTGTCTTAAGTAAATCGCCTTTGTTGGAAAAATAAATATCTGCACATGAGAGTTTCAGTAACCTTCTTGAACAAATGTTTGCAAACACAGTGGTCTCCACATATTGTGCAGCATTAACAGGATTAAACAGCAACAAAAATTATTGGATTGGAGCAATGATCATTTGGACCCAAAAAGACAGACACTCAGGAACCCGTGTGTCAGCCCAAATCCTGGAGGCACAAGTGGTTACTGATTAGGGTGATCCTGTCCAGGTGCAGCTGGTTGATTTAAGTCTTGTGGTTGGTCATGGCCTGGAGGCAGAGCTTGGGTATTTTCTGGAGGAGCTGCTTGTTCTGGATCTATGAAAACAAACATGTACCACAACATTTCAGGAAGAAAAGTAGCACTTAGAGGAAACACAGCAAAATATGCAACATAAGGGCCTTCAAAATTGCTGTCAGTGTGGCATTTGCACTGATGGCTCCTGAAGCTTAGATCTCATGGAGCCAATTGCAAGCTGAATATATTGGGCGGTACCGCAAAACAGGTGATCGTACACCAGCAGATCATTTACACTCTGTCCAATTTTCTTTCCCACTGAATGGAATACACAAACTCTCTAGTTTGGAACACAGATACAGGAGGAGGCCATTCAGCCCCTCAAGCCTGTTCCTTCATTCAATGAGATCACGGTTGATTTGTACCTCAACTTTATTTACCCACCTTTTATCCACATTCCTAGATACCTTCACTAATAAAAATCTGTCTATGTCAGTCTTGAAAATTGAAATTGACCCAGCATCCACAACCTTTTAGGGGGAAGAGAATTCCAGATTTTCACTACCCTGTGTGTGAAGAAGTACTTCTTGATTTCACTTGTAGCTCTAATTTTAAGATTGTGCCCCTTGTTCTGGATTCCCCCAACAGAAGAAACAGCTTCTCTGTATCTACCCTATCGAATCCTTTTATCATATTAAATACCTCAATTAGATCACCCTTTAATGAAGCAAAGTTTATGCCACCTATCCTCAATTTAAATCTTTAAGCCCTGGTATCATTCTGGTGAATCTGCACGGTACCCACTCCAAGGCCAATACAGTAAACTCTTGTTTGAACGGCACTTAATCATCCGGAATTCTTTAATAACTGGCAAAATAGATAACTGGTAATCTTGCCGAATTCATCCATTTTTCCGAGTCAGAATTTCCCGCGGTGGCCGAGTTAATCAGTGGTTTTTATTTTGTGTGTGTTAAAAATTGCCTACCTCTGTTATCCGGGATTTTTCATCAACCGGCACCATCCCGGTCCCGTAGGTGCCGGATACGAAAGAGTTTACTGTATATCCTTCCTGAGGTGCAGTACCCAAGACTGAACGCAGTTCTCCAGATGGGGTCTCAACAATGCTCTGTGCAACTGAAGCATCACTACCTCCCTTAGTGTTTCAGCTTCCTTGAAATAAAGGCCCACATTCCATTAGCCTTTTTGATTACTTTTTGTGTCTGTGCACTAGCTTTTAGTGATGTGTGTACCTGGACACCCAAATCCCTTTGCTCCTCCACAGTTCCCAATCTCTTGCCAATAAGATTCTGTTTTAAAACAAAACTGATTTAGTGAAAGTGGAACTTGCCATCACTTTCCCTCCAGCCTCACGCCAAAATAATTTGATTTTGGTGATGTAAATAAAAGATAAAGAAAAATCCTGCATCATATGGTAGATTTGAATAACCACTTGATTTAAGGAGAATTATGAAATTGAAAGCAGAGAGAGCTGGATGGACTTCTCACATGTGCTATTGGTCACACTGATCTGCATCAGCAACAACTACAAACCTTGGTGGAATTGGAGTTCTCCATTAGGTCCTTCTGCAGGATGAGCTTGCTGCACCTGTTTCTTCTGTTCCAGATGCTGTACAGCCTATTGGATTTGATATTAAAAAATGTCAAACTCTTAAAAATAAAAGTAAAACTTTGCAATCCTTTTGCTCACTGAGCTAACTGGAAGTCACAGGGAGCACAAGGTCCCTCCCACCCCAATTGTTAATTTGGGATCAACTGATTGGGTTTATCAAGGTGAGGAATGCAAGTACTGGGCATGGAAATAGGTTCCACTTTTGATACCCAACATCAAGCACTCCCAGATCAAGGTGGAGACTGAATAAAGCCCAATACTTGGCTCAAATCATGGGGCAGAATTTGCGGTCAGTATGACGGTATACTTTCAGAGTACCCCATCATACTGCCTTTGTTCGGGATTAAGTTCCAAACTTGCGATCTATCAAGTTCCAACTTGACAGATCATCCGCTCCGACTGTATTATCCTCATTGCTGGCACAGAGTTGGGCTGATTGCCCACCAACTGTGCACGAAAATTTTACGGCTGCTGCAAACAGGCACAGGAGCCTGTTTGCACAGTGTAAGGGGACAATCATCATGAAAATAGATTTTCATCCGAGTTGTCTACTGCATTATTTTACAACAGAAAATCCTTGTTCTCGGTCCCATGAGTTACAGTGAAAGGTTACAGAAATTGGTCTTGCAATAAATTGTTTGGAATAGTGTTTGTCTAGTAATAACTTTTAACAAACATTCAATTTTGTTTGTGTTCATTATTGAAATGCTAGATTTGCATCCTTCAAGTGGCTGAAAATTGGTCCAGTTCTATTCATGTCATTCATTAATCACCACTCCATTCGAGCCATCAGAGTCTCGTGTTTGCGGACATTTCATTACTCGCCAGGTTCCTGCTCGTCATCTGCTAAATCAACAGCCCCCCTGCCGTGGTCTGAGAAAGACTGCCAGTGTTGAAAGAGCTGACCTTTCATGGTACAAAATGCATAAAAACTTTTATTAACTGCATGACATTAGCCGCCAACGCCAATATTCTCCCTAGAAAATACCACAGTATTTAGTGGGGGTGAATGAGACCTTGTTTTATGATTACACACTGTGCACCCCTGGGCCACTATGCTGCAGACAACTCTGCAGCATCTGACAACTTCGCGAAGGAGGATTCCCAGCAGGTATGTGCACATTCCATTCAGAGAACAGTGGCATACTCCGTAGCTACGCCACCAACCGCAAGTTCAGGGCCAATGTGTTTTAACATAGGCTAAGTATAGTTTCCTCTACTTTTTCTATGTTAATTATTCAATTTCCTACACCAGACATTCTTACATACTCTGAATCTTGTGCTATAGACCCACACCGGAAGTTGGGACTGGAAAGAGAGGAATCGCCAATCCATAAGCGTGGGATGGATTACCATCCAATTACTGGCAGTGCACTATGTTACAGCTTGCCATAAACAGAGGGACAACCACTAAAGATAAGAGTATATATAAATTATATGAAAGTATATTTATACACTCAGGGATATATCTGTTTATACACTGTATGGATAGATCTGTATTTTTGTGAACAAACATGAATGTTTTCCGATGCTTTGGCAACATGAAATGTAACTTGTCATGCCAATAAAGCGATTTGAATTGACTTGAAAGGACAGTATGCTATCCCATGGTGTCACACCAACCAATCCCCCAGTGGTTCTCCCTTCACACTTTTATTTTTGAAGAGAAAGTCTCACCAGTGATAACAAACTGGTTTTCAGCTTGAAAAGTCATCAACTGCCAACAGAATCTCTCAAACTCACCGCAACTACTAGGAGCAACCTGATTTTGCAAGGCAAATTGTAGGGGATATCCAATCCTAGCACAAGTCCAGTAAGAAACACCACATAGAATCACAGGAGGTCATCATTTGGCCCAGAGTCTACGCTGCCTCTTTTAAAGAGCAATCCATTTAGTCCCACTCCCCTGCTCTTTCCACATCCCTGCAATTTTTTTCTCCAAGTATTTATCCAATTCCCTTTTGAAAGCTACTATTGAATCTGCTTCCACCGCCCTTTCAGGCAATGCATTCCAGATTATAACAACTCACTGCACAAGAAATAGTCATGTTGCCTCTCGTTCTTTTGCCAACTATCTTATAACTGTGTCCTCTGATCATCGACCCTTCTGTCACTGGAAACAGTTTCACCTTATTTACTCTATTAAAACCCTTCATGATTTTGAACATCTCTATCAAATCTGCCCCTAACCTTCTCTGCTCTAAGGAGAACAATCCCAGCTTCTCTAGTCTCGCCACATAACTGAAGTCCCGCATCCCTGGTACCATTCTAGCAAATCTCCTCTGCACCCTCTCCAAGGCCTTGATATCCTTCCTAAAGTGTGGTTCCCAGAATTGGCCACAATATTCCAGCTGGGGCTTAACCAGTGTCTCCCCAATTGAGATCAGTTTGTTGTTTCTTGAACCTATTTGCTTACAGACAATTTATTCCAGAAGTCTATTATCCTTTGTGTGAAACAGGCCTGCCTCAGGAACATGGATATTTCACTCAAAAATGTTCACTGCATAATCAGTGGATTTTTTTCACTAGAATACCTTCTATAATACACTACTGCTCCAAAATTAAATGAAAATATGAAATTCAAGCAAAAAAATCTCAGATTATTATATGGTCTTGTGGGATAGTTTAGTGGTAAAACAGCCTCCTCATTCCTAAATTTGGAGGGTTAGCAGCAAAGAGACTGTACAGTCCAACTGGATCATCGTCATGGTCAGGATGCAGATGGAGATGCAGAAGTCTGCTATCATAACATACCAACCTAGAAAATTCAAAACCAGCTTCAGAAAAAAGGTGATATGCACCCCTCCATAAAAAAAAGCTGGAAAAAACCCTGAATATAGACCTATGACTAATGCTATTATATTAAACATGACTGAATAAGTTAAATTTGTTTTTTTACTATACAGGATTTCACAATTTTTACCAATGAAATGGAGATAATTTTCCATAAATTTGTTTTAAACCAAATTTTGTGAAACCAAAATGCAATGGCCTTAACAATGACATGATAAGCCAAATAATTAAAATGAGAATGCATGGAATATGAACTGGTCATAATTTAAGCTGCAGACATATTTAAATGTTCTATTAGCTGGATTATTATTGCAAAATAAAACCCTAAAAAAGACACAAAAGTGCATTTTTGCATTGGCAGATTTAGAAAATATTGAAGGGGAAAGTAAGCACTGAAGGTGCAAAATTTTGACTAGAGATATTATTTTGGATTGTGTTCCAGCTATTTTAGTGTCCTCCGTCATTGTTCCTTTGAAGCCAAAAACAATGGCAAGTCGAGTGAATCTGTGAAAAGGAGCACCATATTCCTTTCAGAAATGCTCAGAATAGACACTCCAAGGTTGTGCCTTACGATGCCATCCAACACATCATTGGTGTAAAGACTAAATAGGACAAGTGACAAAAGACAACCACTTTTGAGAGAGACACAGGTTCAGCAAGTTTTCTATTTTTTTAAAATTCATTCCTGGGACGTGGGCGTCGCTGGCAAGGCCAGCATTTATTGCGCATCCCTAATTCTCCTCGAGGTGGTGGTGAGCTGCCTTCTTGAACCGCTGCAGGCCGTGTGGTGAAGGTACGCCCATAGTGCTGTTAGGGAGGGAGTTCCAGGAGTTTGACCTAGTGTCGATGAAGAAACGGGGATATATTTCCAAGTCAGGATGGTGAGCGACTTGGAGGTGATGGTGTTCCCATGCACCTGCTACCCTTGTCCTTCTAGGTAGTACAGGTTGTGGGTTTAGGAGGTGATGTAGTGCATCTTGTAGATGGTACACACTGCAGCCACGGTGCACAGGGGTGGTGGAGGGAGTAAATGTTTAAGGTGGTGGATGGGGTGCCAATCAAGTGAGCTGCTTTGTCCTGGATGGTGTCGAACTTCTTGAGCTGCACTCATCCAGGCAAGTGGCGAGTATTGCATCACACTCCTCACTTGTGCCTTGTAGATGGTGGAAAGGTTTTGGGGAGTCGGGGTGAGACACATGCTGCAGAATACCCAGTCTCTGACCTGCTCTTGTAGCCACAGTATTTATTTGGCTGGTCCAGTTAAGTTTCTGGTCAATGGTGATCCCCCAAGATGTTGATGGTAATGGTGGGGGAATTCGGTGATGGTAATGCCATTGAATGTCAAGTGGCCGTGGTTAGATTCTCGCTTGTTGGAAATGGTCATTGCCTGGCACTTGTGTGGGGCAAATGTTACTTGCCACTTATCAGCCCAAGCCTGAATGTCGTCCAGGTCTTGCTGCATGCGGGCATGGACTGCTTATTGATCTGAGAAGTTGCGAATGGAACTGAACACTGTGCAATCATAGTCAGAGTTATACAGCACAGAAAGAGGCCCTTCGGCCTATCGTGTCTGCGCCAGCCATCAAGCTCCGTCTATTCTAATCCCATTTTCCAGCACTTGGTCCGTAGCCTTGTATGCCATGGTGTTTCAAGTGCTCATCTAAATGTTTCTTGAATGTTGAGGGTTCCTGCCTCTACCACCCTTTCAGGCAGTGAGTTCCAGATTCCAACCACCCTCTGGGTGAAAAAGTTTTTCCTCAAATCCCCTCTAAACCTCCTGCCCCTTACCTTGAAACTATGCCCCCTGGTTATTGACCCCTCTACTAAGGGGAAAAGTTCCTTTCTATCTACTCTATCTATGCCCCTCATAATTTTGTACACCTCAATCAGGTCCCCCCCCACCGCCTTCTCTGCTCTAAGGAAAACAACCCCAGCCTGTCCAGTCTTTCTTCATAGCTGAAGCGCTCCAGCCTAGGTAACATCCTGGTTAATCTTCTCTGCACCCTCTCCAATCACATCCCTCCTATAGTGTGGTGACCAGAACTACACAGTATTCCAGCTGTGGCCTAACTAGCATTTCGTACAGCTTCATCATAACCTCCCTGCTCTTATATTCTATGCCTCTATGGATAATGAAGGCAAGTATCCCATATGCCTTTTTAACCACCTTATCTACCTGCCCTGCTGCCTTCAGGGATCTATGTACATGCACACCAAGGTCCCTCTGATCCTCTGTCCTTCCTAGGATCCTACCATTCATTGTGTAATCCCTTGCCTTGTTAGTCCTCCCAAAATGCATCACCTCACACTTTTCAGGGTTAAATTCCATTTGCCACTGTTCTGCCCATCTAACCATCCCGTCTGTATCGTCCTGTAGCCGGAGGCTTCCCTCCTCGCTATTTACCACTCCACCAATTTTCGTGTCATCTGCGAACTTACTGATCATACCTCCTACATTCATATCTAAATCATTAATGTACACTACAAACAGCAAAGGACCCAGCACTGATCCCTGCGGTACACCACTGGACACAGGCTTCCAGTCACAAAAACAACCTTCGACCATCACCCTCTGCCTCCTGCCATTAAGCCAATTTTGGATCCAATGTGCCAAATTGCTCTGGATCCCAAGGGCTCTTACCTTCTTGACCAGTCTCCCATGTGGGACTTTGTCAAAAGCCTTACTGACATCCATGTAGACTACATCAACTGCACTACCCTCATCCACACACCTAGTCACCCCCTTGAAAAATTCAATCAAATTGGTCAGACATGATCTCCCTCTGACAGCCATGCTGACTATTCCGGATTAATCCCTGCCTCTCCAAGCAGAGACTAATTCTGTCCCTCAAAATGTTTTCCAATAATTTTCCTACCACTGATGTTATACTCACTGGCCTGTAATTCCCTGGTTTATCCCTACTAGCCTTCTTGAACAATGGTACTATGTTAGCTGTCCTCCAGTCCTCTGGCACCTCCCCTGTGGCCAGGGAGGTTCTGAAAATTTCTGTCAGAGCCCCTGCAATCTCCTCCCTTGCCTCACACAGCAGCCTGGGATACATCCAGTCAGGGCCTGGTGATTTATCCACTTTTAAGCCCGCTATAACCACTAGTACCGCCTCCCTCTCAATACTAATTTGTTCAAGTATATCACAATCTCCCTGCCTGATTTCTATGCCTACATCGTCCTTCTCCATAATGAACACAGATGCAAAATATTCATTTAAAACCTCATCTACATCTTCCGGCTCTACACACAGATTGCCACTGTGGTCCCTAATGGGCCCTACTCTTTCCCTAAATATACTTATAAAACACCTTGGGATTTTCCTTTATTTTGCCTGCCAGTGTTTTTTTATGCCCCCTCTTTGCTCTCATTTTAAGTACCCCCCTGCACTTTCTATACTCCTCTAGGGCTTCCACTGTTATTAGTCCTTTGTATCTGCCAAAAGCCTCCCTTTTTTTCCCTAATCCATTCTTGTATATCCCTTGACATCCAGGGTTCCCTGGGTTTGTTGGTCCCACCCTTGACCTTTACGGGAACATGTTGGCATTGTACTCTCTCTATTTCCTTTCTGAAGACTCCCACTGCTCTGATGTGGATTTTCCTACAAGTAGCTGATCCCAGTCCACTGCCTCATCATATTAAAATTGGCCTTCCCCCAATTTAGAGCCTTTATTTCTGGTCCATCTTTGTCCTTTTCCACAACTACCTTAAATCTCACCGAAACATGGTCACTGTCACAAAAATGCTCTCCTACTGACACTTCTACCACTTGTCCGGCTACATTCCCTAGAATTAGGTCCAGCACTGCCCCCCTCTCTTGTAGGACTTTCTACACGCTGGCTCAAAAAGCTCTCCTGGATGCACTTTAATCATCAGCGAACATCCCCACTTCTGACCTTATGATGGAGGGAAGGTCATTGGTGAAGCAGCTGAAGATGGTTGGGCCTAGGACACCACCCTGAGGAACTCCTGCAGCGATGTCCCGGGGTTGCGATGATTGACCACCAACAACCATAACCATTTTCCTTTGTGCTAGGACTCCAGCCACTGGAGAGTTTTCCCCTGATTCCCATTGACTTAAATTGTACTAGGGCTCCTTGATACCACACTCAGTCAAATGCTGCCTTGATGTCAAGGGCAGTCACCATCACCTCACCTCTGGAATTCAGCTCTTTTGTCCATGTTTCGACCAAGGCTGTAATGAGGTCTGGAGCCGAGTGGTCCTGGTGGAACCCAAACTGAATATCGGTGAACACGTTATTGGTGAGAAAGTGCCACTTGCTAGCACTGTCAATGACACCTTCCATCACTTTGCTGATGATCGAGAATAGACTGATGGGGCTGTAATTATACAGATTGGATTTGTCCTGCTTTGTGTGGACAGGACATACCTGGGCAGTTTTCCACATTGTTGGGTAGTTGTACTGGAATGACTTGGCTAGAGGCGCAGCTAGTTCTGGAGCTGAAGTCTTCAGCACGACAGCTGGGATATTGTTGGGACCCATAGCCTTTGCTATATCCAGTGCGTTCAGCCATTTCTTGATATCACATGGAGTGAATTGAATGGACTGAAGACTGGCTTCTGTGATCTTACACAGATCGTGAAGTTGGAATGCACATCAGATACAAATCCAAAATTTGGTCATGTACTCCCACAGCATCTCCACGAGGGTTGCATGAGCGCAACATCAAAATCATTACAGAACTCAATGTAAGCAATGCAAATGGGTTCCCCCCCCGCCGAGTCTTATTATTACTCTAAGATCTCGCGTAAAGCCACAGGCTGCTCCATATAATCTTCATAAGAGCAAAGTACAGCCAGTTTCTTTGATTACTCTGCAGACCTCCAAAACATCTACTATGTATGCCATGACAACCTGAAGAGCCATCTTAAGAGCCACTGCGGTCACTGAGATTTCAAAGAGCCCCCTTATTGTGGATGGTAAGCACAACTGTACATTGTGAAATACAAAGAGTAAACTTGTCTGAAACAAAATCCTATTCACCAGCCTGAGGAGGCAGCTCCATTTGTATGCCTGGCATAGACTTGATGGGCTGAATGACCTGTTTCTGTGCTGTGACATTGCAGGTTTCTATATTCTCCAAGACTATTGCCAGGACTCCCCTCATCTTGAGCAGCAATCACATGCTAATATATGCGTCGCCACATTTTGCATCACTCTCTCCAGTACATTTTACATCAACTTCTGCTGCATCTCTCCTTGTGAAATCCCTCCACGGCCTTGCCCCTCCCTATCTCTAATTTCCTCCAGCCTACGACCCTCTGAAATATCTGCACTCCTCCAATTCTGGCCTCTTGAGCATCCCACCGTTGGCGGTCGTACTCTCAGCTGCCAGGGACCTAAGCTCTGGAATTCCCTCCCTAAACCTTGCCGTCTCTCTACCTTTAAGACTCTGCTTAAAGCCTACCTCTGACCAAGCTTTTGGTCCTCTGCCCCAATATTTCCTTATGTGGCTTGATGTCAAATTTTGTTTGATAATGCTCCTGTGAAGCATCTTGGGATGTTTTACTACATTAAAAGGCACTATATAGATACAAGTTGTTGTTGTGATCTATTTAAACTGTTCTGTCTGTACAAATCACAAAAAGGAAGTGACCCCGGTCCCTCATGAGGAGCCGCTTCAATTTTTACTGCAATATAAAAATGTTCTAAAGTTACTAAATAGGATTACCTATGGATCTCTCATAAATCTTCAAGTTTGTCAGCATTTTTCACAAGAAGCCTCAACCGGTTAGTGCCACATTTACCTGTAAGCATTTTCTATTTCTTGTTATAAGTTCAGAAGACAATCAGTGCCCTCTGTTGGCCAAAGATAATGCCTGATTCACAAGGTTAGGCCTTGTGCCAGAGACAACCTCAGAGCTGCTCCCACTCCGTCGCCATAACTTCACCAGCAAGAGTGGTTAGTATATGGAACTCGCTACTAGGAGGAGTAGTTGAGGCGAATAGCATAGATGCATTTAAGGGGAAACCAGATAAACACATGAGGAAGAGAGTAATAGAAGGTTACGTTGATCAGGTTAGATGGAGACGGGTAGGAGGCTCGTGTGGAGCATAAACACCGGCATGGACCGGTTGGGCCGAATGGCCCGTTTCTGTGCTGTATGTTATATGTTATTCTATGAAAATAAGTTACAGCAGCAGAATGGAAGCCGTTCAGGAGAAAATTCCTGCCCCAAGATTTCAAGATGTTAGTAAGAATTGAAAAGTAAAAGTGCCTAGCTGTAAGATCACTATGACTGGGTGAATCTTAATCCAACTTCATAAGGATTTAGAAATTTCTAGGAACAGGAAAAGGCATTTGGCTCAACAAGCCCACCTCTTGGTTGAGCAGGGGAATTATCTCCGGTGTCCTGGCCAATATTTATCCTCAACTGAAATCACTAAACAGATTATCTGGTCATTATCACATTGCTGTTTGTGGGAGTTTGCAGTGCACAAATAGGCTGCCACGTTTCCTACATTACAACAGTGACTCCATTTTGAAAATACTTAATTGGCTGTAAAGCACTTTGGGACATCTTGAGCTCATGAAAGGCAGTCGATAAATGGAAGTCTTTCTTTTCATTTGAACTTGCCAGTGATTTTGAGGAAAATATTTGGTTATTTTTGTTTCCATCTAAGCACTTCCTACTTCTTTTGATACCAAAGAAACAACCACACCACCTGTTGCCACCCAACCCCCCCCCCCCACAAAAAGTAAAAAGTATGGAAAATATATTTAACAAATACAAAACAGCCTCTGCTCCGTTATGAATAGCTTTGCGCACGTAACTTGTCTTTACATTCATTTCAGGTGGGCAATCCCATCCTAAATGGAATGGAAATCATACTATGCCATATTTACATCAATTTTAATCCATTTGTTGTGTGGGCAATTTAAGATGGCTTGGGGATCTGGCAAAAGGGATTCCCATTCAATTTGACAGCCAAGTTTTAGACCTGACGGGACTGATCCCATCAACTGGGAATTTCCCTTTCTGAATAGATGTCAAGTGGGGCATCGTAATAGGTAAAAACAGAGCGAGTGGCTGGTACCTGTTGGAACTCAAATTTCTGGGCCTGGAGCTGGTCTTGTTGAAGCTGCAGCTCTTCACGCTGTTTCAACAGATCATCCGATTTCATCCTCAGTTCATGCTCCTGCTCAGACAGTCGCCTCTCAAACTCCTGCAGTTCATCTTCTGAATAAAGCTCCTGGTCATCTAAAGTCTGCAGAACAAGACACAATAAAACCACAGGGAAGTCAAATTAGCAAGCACCTCCAACCTATGAGTAGTTACTGGTTATGGGAGGGGAAATGTTAAGCTATTACTAATTATTATTTTGAATTATATTTTCTGAAATCAAACCAGGGCACAATTGTTGGCATGTTTAAAATAAATGAGGTAAAATAGGTTCAGGGGAGGCAGCAAATACAAAGCCCATTTCTGTCTGGGCTCATCTCTAACAAACAAGATGAGGTTTAAAAAGCCAGGTGATCAAGCAGTAGCACTTCCACCCTGCTCTATTCTCCAACAGTTTACCCCTTCCCCAACCCTACCTCCAGCAAACAGCATGACAGGAAAATTAAAACTGGACTATAACTCAAATGTAATAGAATAGACAGACAGAAAATTGAAATATCATCTGCAGAGATACCACACTTGCATTCAAACAATGAAAGTGCTGTACTGCCCCCTCCCCACAAGTGGTCACATCAAAGATATTGGTAGGTGGACTGAACTACAGACTTTACACAGGAGATTGTTTGCCACTTGTGACACATGATTCTTCACCTCCCAATTTTCTGCATCCACAAACTCCTTCTTTTCTGAAGCCTTTAGAAATTCATCAGCAGATATCAACCGGTCCTTGTTGGTATCAATCTGAAAAGGACATGAAATTACATTTTGTGCAAGATGTATAGTTTAGCATGTGTTAATTAAAAGTACAATTTGCATTTATATAGCGCCTTCAACATAAAAATACCCACCAAAGTGTACAGAAGAAGGAACAGCTGCTGAGCCATGCGGGGAGAGTTAGGAAAGGTGAACAAAGGCTTGTACAAGATGATGAGTTTTGAGAAGGCTTTTAAAGACTGGAAAAGAAGTAGCAAGGCAAAGTTCCAGTAAGTGGGGCCAAGGCAGCTAAAGGCTCTGCCACCAATGGTGGGAGGGAAGGCATAAACAGAAAGAAAGAATAGGATAATAAAAGGTTGCAGGAGGAGACACAAGGCTTTAAAAGGTTTCCCCAGATAGACCGAGGTAAGGCCATGAAGTATTTGAGGTTGAGGACCAGGTGTTTAAATTCAGTGCAATGAGAGCACAGTGTAGATCAGCAAGGATAGGGTAATGGTTGAGCAGATCCAAATCAGGTAAAGATATGCGTAACTGAGTTTTGAACAAGTTGAAGTTATTAAAAAAACGTGAAGTCCAGCAACAAGAGCACTGAAGAAATCAAGTCTAAAGGCGACAAAAGCATGGATAAAGATTTAAGTAGTGGGGATGAGGTAGGGGTTGAGGCAGGTGATATTCAAGAGGCGGAAGTAAGGATTTTGGTGATAAGACTTAGAGTTTAGAACTTAACCCTGGGTCAAATAACTTTTGCCAAAGTTAAGACAAGGGAGTGGAGTCTACAATGGGGGCTTAAAACAATGGCTTCTGTCTTCCCGACATGCAGATGGAGGAAAGTTTAACTAACGCATGAGCACAGAGATGGTCACAGGATCAAGGGAAGTGGCAGGTAGGTAGATCTGGGTGTTGTCAGTATGCCTACGCCAACTGCGAATCATGTCATCAAAGTGCAGCAGGTAGATGAGGAACGCAGCAGGTACATGAGGAAGAGGAGGAGGCGGCGGCAATGCTAGCAACCAAGGTTAGGGCCTTGGTGCACCCCAGAGGTGGGAGAGAAGCCATTGTTGGAGATGCAATGGTTCTGTTGGGGCAGGTAGTAGTGGAACCATGCAAGAGCAACCCTATAGATTAGGACAAGAGGAGAAGCAATGGAAAAGGATGGCGTAATCAACTGTGTTGAATGCTCTGGAGAGATAAAAAGAGGACAAGGAGGGAAAACATATCACAGCCACAGTCACAGAGAATATAATTTGTGACTTTGGCCAGAATGGTCTTGGTGCTGCGAGTAAAGTGTAAGCCAGACTAAAGTGCGTTTTGGGAAAGATGGGCAGAGCCAGGATGGCATGTCTAAGACATTCAAGAGGAATGGGAATTCAAGGTGGGGCAGTGATTGGAGAGGACTGATGAGCCAATGGTGAATTTTTAGAACAGTGAGGTAATGATGGAGACTTTGAAAGGGAGATGGATAGTGTAGAATGAAAAAGAGTGATCAACAATGTCCACAGGCAAGTGGTCCACAATTGGGTGGGAAAAGAATCGAGAGAGCAAGAAGTGAGTCTGACAAATGAGCTTGGAGGGGGCAGGGGAGATCGAAAAGAAACTACAGATGGACGGGGGATCAGGGTAGTCAGGAGCAGAGTGGGGGTGAAAGATGAGGGGAAGATGGGGGAGGTGGCAGCCAAGGCAACTATACAGATGTTCTCAATCCTAGAAAAAAAGAAATCCATTATCTCTTCATAGTTAGAGATGGATGGAGTGAGGGAAAGGGGTTTGAGAAGGCAGTGCAACATGGAGAAAATACATGGGTTGTCCTTCCCCACTTGGATAATATAGAAGTAAAAGGAGGATTTAACTGAGGAGACTGAGTTTCAGGAGAACTTGATAAATCAGATTTGGTGAAGAATGGCGAGGCCGGGCATTCTCCAATTGTGTTCAAGTTTGCATCGCTTGGACTTAGAGAGCAAAGGTCTGGACTCTTATTATAGATAAATGGCTAGATGAATTTATAAACACAAAACACCGCAAAAGGTGGAACAATTACATCTATTGCAGTACCATCTTCAATATGGAATTTGATAATTAAAACAAATTACTTACACAACTCCTATTTGGACAAGGGACAACATAAATAAATGAGTTTAATTTATCCATTTTAGACAAATTTTGCACTTAAAAGGCAATTCATTCCACACTAAGAAATTACAAAGTGTATTTCCACTTGTTTATTTCTTTAAATTAAGAATGGAGCACACAGCATTCTTTTTCTGGTCATCGTACAGTGCCGTACCTCTTTCATAACATGTTCCCTCATCCTCAACCGTTCTTCCTCCATCTCCATCATATCATCTTCTGCATTGTTAGGGTCATAAATCTTCTCCAGCTGCAGTTTAAAAAAAGAGGAAGCAGCTTAAAATCAGACTTCTCATTCTGCACCTCATCTCTCAGCGGAAATCAGCGAAGTCAATATCCAAGCATCTTTAGGGGAAGCTGATGGGGAAAACAATTTTTTGTAGCATAGCGCTTTGTCATTAACAATTCTGAAAACTAAAGAACCTTCCAAATCTCAGTGTTCTGAACTTTTCTTTTGTACACTCTTGCACTCTCTGAAGTGAAGTGTTTAAAAGTGGAGAGATAGAGAAACATGCAAAACCTTAGGGGACAGTGGTGTGGCGAGTTAGAAAATGTACTATTGTTAACACACACATCACATTAAATTCCTCTTTCTACTACTTGCGCACAGTTGTTAGTCAGGTTAAATAGTGCAGCTAGGAATTTAATGCAAACATGTTAACCTGTGCACTGAAAATAGCACAAGGGGAATGAGAATAAATCTACTTCTGGCATTCTTTCAGAGTGCAGGCTACTTATGAATAGTTTTCATCTTAAGCAAAGTTGTCTCAAGCAATCTCTCACGATTTCTTAGAATTGAAGGAAAAATTATTTTATGCAGTATGGATTTTCAAGTGATAATGCTGTTGCTGATTGGGCCTATTACAGAATCAATAGGAAGGAGACTTGCATTTTGCACCAAATTCAACTGCAGGTCTCAGAGTACAAGAGAATTTAGGTGGCGGGCAGTATCAGAGACATGGTAGTCCTACTGCTAGTGGCCTCCACCCATGTACATCCCATCATTGTAAAAATACCATTCAGCATCAGTCACTCTGCTTATGCATTCAGTGCAAGTAGAATTGCTTCATGAATTATTTAGTTCATTGCAAATTGGGACATTTACAGGATAAATAACACGCACTATGGCCACGATTTTCTGCTTCGAGGCGGCTTGGGAGCAGGTCAGCTGCCTTCCGGGTTCCAGTCCCGCCCCCAACTACATTCGGCCCACAGATGTAATTTTACTTCAATTGGCCTCATTAAGCCTGCCCTGAGGACTTGCTGGCCAATTAAGAGGAAGCTGGTGTCAGATGATGTCATTTGATGATGCGTCACCTGCCGGTTTTCTTAAAGGGACCATGCACAATTTTTCTTGACAGTTGATTTTTCAGTGTTTGACAGCATTGAGGTGCTGCAAACACTGTGCAAAGGTGAGCTCTTGCACCCAGGCTCTCCAGTGACTCCCTCCTTAGGCTAGAACAGATGGCAGCTGCAGGTGAGGTTACAGAAGCGATCCGTCACTGGTGAGAGTGGTTCTCCCAATGAGGTGGGACTACACATACAATTCAAAACTTGTTACCTACAGAAAAGTCTAAATGCATTAAAAATGAATTTCCCAACATTTTCTTACCTCTGAAACTCACCAGTGCACCATTCGATCCTTCACACCACTTCTACAGCTGTCATCAATGCATAAACATTACAGCAGACTCAACACGCCACACTTACCTGGCGTCTGGATGCCCACAGTAGAAGTGTCAAAATTGGAAAAAGCCTGTTAACAAGCAGTTAAGTGGCTATAATCCTCTTCCCGCCACTAGGTGTTGGGTTCATGCGCAAATCGGGGACCCTACACTTGGGAAGATTGATTGGAGGCTGTCAATCTTTGCGATTTTGCCGGTTGTCCTGCCTCCAAACCCACCCCCTTAGCGCCAGCAAAATTCCAGCCTAAGTCTTTAGCATTGCCACTCAATTTAAACTAGGGTTCCCAACCCTCCTGCTTTCGACGAGAATATACTGGAATGGGTGACTGATCTCCAGATTGCTGCTGCTGGCAACTCAGGAGAAACGGTTCTTGTATCCGTGGTTTGTGCATGCACAGTTCCCTGGCTGTTGTGGCTTGCAACCAAACCGGATTGTCTGGACCCTGCTGGCCCTCAGCTATTTGGAGTGCACCGCTTCATTGCCAGTTGTGAGGATGACGCCATCAGGGCCAATGAAAATCGCCTGGAAATTCTGTGAGTCCAGAGGGAGAGGGAGCAACATAAACTGGGGAGGGAGAGACAGAGCACAACACAAACTGGGGGGGGGGGGGGGGGGGGGAAAGAGAGAGAGAGAGAGAGAGAGAGAGAGGAGAGAAGAGAAGAGGAGAGAAGAGAGAAGAGAGAGAAGAGAGAGAAGAGAGAGGAGAGAGAGGAGAGAGAGGAGAGAGAGGAGAGAGAGGAGAGGAGAGAGAGGAGAGAGAGGAGAGAGAGAGAGAGAGAGAGAGAGAGAAGAGAGAGAAGAGAGAGAGAGAGAGAGAGAATGTCGGTGTATGATGTGCACTGTTGTATAATGTGTTTGATTACAGAAGTCAAGCAGCTTTGGTGCTGTTCCACGAGGACTGAGCCTCACTGAAACTAGGCTTCAGCCATCAGGTGTGAGTGTGTGAATTGAATTAGTTTTGGTTTTATTTACTGTTTTTATAACTTGCTGTGTATTGTAAAAAGTCATAAAATTGTACAAAAACTTTAGTTAGAAGTTACTTATAGCGATGATGTTTTTGTTGAATCAGTGGTATTTACTTGACACTTCTCGTTGCGGTCAATACCGTAGAAACATTACAGAAGATAAACATCACTTATCTTTCTCTTTTGTGTTCTTACTTTGATTTCTAAATTATGTCATTCATCTCACTATAAAATAAAGTTTTTTTTTTTTTAAATTCAGGGCTTGGTGATAGTAAGATGCTCAACTAAGGCAAATGCAAAAATATTTGCAAACAGTGGGCAAATGTCACATGAGTGTGTGAGTGAGAGAGTGAGAGAGTGAGAGAGTGAGAGAGTGTGAGAGTGTGAGAGTGTGAGAGAGAGAAAAGGAGAGTGTGTTAAAAGGAGAGAGATGGAGTCAAGGAGAGCGATCATTCCTGCAAATCAGACTTGTATTCACTTTGCTCCTCCTATCATTAGAAGATGGGAACTAAAAAAAGTTAAAATCACAGGCATCCTCAAGTTTGTCCACCCTAATAATGAGGAGGAAGAACCCAAGGAAGGCATGTGATGTTAAAATCACTTATAGAAAGAGTGAGAAGTCAGTGAACTGATGACGGGAATGTTTTTTCTCATACTACAGTATAAACAGGGTTTCACCAGCAGCAGAGGTGGCTCCAACACCCAAATCCCCATTCCAGCTGTGAATTTGATCATGGATTAGGTATAGGACTTACAAACAAACTGGTGAATCCTAATTTAACATGTTTTAGTGTAAAAATATTGTACCAATGTTCTCCAAAAATGAACAGAATATTGGTTAATACCTCTTTTGTAAATAATGCTTCCATCTCCTGCTCATCCAAGAATCCATCACCATTGGTATCTAAGAAGGAAAAAATTCTTGCAGTTAATTCTTCAACAAGTACACTCCATAACTACAAACAAAAATCTGTGAAGCTATTGTTCCCATCCTCTCTCCAAAACTCTTCTAGCAATCTAATTAGTACTTAGGGGTTGAAATCAATCAGTCCAATATTATTAATACATCAACATAGTTCTCTGCCCATCATTTTAAAGAAAATGTCCACAGTCTTAAATAACACAATAGTAGCCTTCAAAAGGGAATTGGATAAATACGAGAGAAAAAAATTGCAGGGATACGAGGAAAGAGCGGGCAAGTGGGACAAACGGGATTGCTCTTCGAAAGAGCTGGCACAGACTCGATGGGTCGAATGGCCTCCAACTGTGCTGTACTGTTTTATGAATCATAAAACCTTTTACCATTGCAAAATTGTAGCTCACAATTGTTACAAATTGACTTTTTTTTTTTAAAAAGACACATAAAAAGGGAGTGGTAGTGCACTGCCTAATGCAATACTGAGCCAGGAAGTTCCAAGATTTGATTTCTGGTCTGTTACCTGATCTCTGTCAGGAAAGCAGCTGTGTTGCTACAACTGGCCTAAGGTTGGGATGGGGGGGCAGGGGGAGAAATCAGATTTTTCATTCCAGTGTGTTACAGATGAGGAGAGAAAAATCAAGCTCAGCTTTGATGCTAATCACAGCCAAATATTTTGCTGCCAATCATTCTTTGGTCTCGTACATGAAGAATTGCCATTTGAACAAGGCGCCCATGTTACTAGCACACCCTGAAGTCATACTTCACCAGAGATGGGGAGACAGGGAGAAAGAACAATGACCACCTGGGCATGGTAGAAAAAAGGAAGCCAGCATTTGATTGATCATTTAGTTATATTACCAACCCAAGTGGTGATAATTTCTCCACACCATTCTCATTAAACTGCGCTGGAGCACAGAAGATTCCAAACCGAGGGAAAAATGTGTTTTACATCAGGAACACAATTGCTTGGTGCTCAAGTGTTATTTGGCCCAGATACCTTAGGCTGAGAAATGATTAGTCACAGTCTTACCATGCAGCTTGAAGAAGGTCTTGGCATCAAAATCTTCAGGATCGAGGCCATCGGTTTCCTCCCAGACTTCTTTCAACTGATCTTTGCTTCCCTGAGAAAAATAAAGGCACACAGCAGGTAAAACTCGTTCAGTGTTAAAGCTGTAGCACCCCACAGAGGGTGAAATTACAGACTCTTTTCCAAATGATTACCAAATCTGTGGACATGCAAGGTATATTTGCAGATGGAAATAGCAAGGTTTAGTAAACAGTCACACTGTTTCAAAGCAGAGGACAGACTGTAAATCACTGACATGTGGGAACCAGAGAGATCTGAGGTCTAGCAGTGAAATGACTGACCTCACCGTGTTAAGATCACATGCTGTTTAAAATACCAGAAACTGAACGAGCTAAAAGTGCGGTTGTTTGCATGGTCGAAAGTGCAAGATACCACTGAGGTTGAAAAGAATAGGAGAGAAGATAGGGTAAAACAGGAAACTGTGATTAGGTGAAACAAAGATTGGGTATTAAAGTCCATAAATTGCAGGAGAAAGGGAAGATTGAGGGAGAAGTTAAGGAGTTTAGCAATTTTGAGGTCTTGAGAAAGATGAGTTAAAGTAGGAGACAATGCAAGGTGTCTTGATTTTCAAGTTATTTTAAGCACTGGTTAAAACTGGAGGCGTTTTATCAACAATGGGTTAAGCCCCACTGCTGTATCCTGCCCACTTTAACCTTTATTGCTCTGAAAAAGGATTTACTGGATGAACTAGGTGTGCAACTGTAATAAGCAATGTGTAGTAGAAAAACATAAGAAATAGGAGCAGGAGTAGGCCATTTGGCCCTTCGAGCCTGCTCCGCCATTCAATAGGATCATGGCTGATCTTCTACCTCATCCCCACTTTCCTGCACTATCCCTATATCCCTTGATTCCCCCAATATTCAAAAATCTATCGATCTCTGTCTTGAATATACTCAATGACTGAGCCTCCACAGTCCTCTGGGGTACAGAATTCCAAAGATTCACCATCCTCAGTGAAGAAATTTCTCCTCATCTAAGTCCTAAATGGCCGACCCCTTATTCTGAGACTGTGACCCCTGGTTCTAGACTCCCCAGTCTGGGGAAACATCCTCCCTGCATCTACCCTGTCAAGCCCTGTAAGAATTTTGTATGTTTCAATGAGATCACCTCTCATTCTTCTAAACTCTAGAGAATATAGGCCTAGTCTACTCAATCTCTCCTCATAGGACAATCCACACATCCCAGGAACCAGTCTGGTGAACCTTCATTGCACTCCTCTTCTATGGTAAGTATATCCTTCCTTAGGTAAGGAGACCAAAACGGTACACAATACTCCAGGTGCGGTCTCACCAGGGCCCTATATAATTGCAGTAAGACGTCTATACTCTTATACTCAAATCCTCTTGTAATAAAGGTCAACATAGCACAAAAAGCAGAACAAATCCAATCCGGCCAACTACCATCACATCAGACTATTCTCAATCATCAGCAAAATGATAGCACTGTCGATGACACATCAAGTGGCACTTACTCACCAATAATCTGCTCACTGATGCCCAGTTTGGGTTCCACCAAGACCACTCAGCTCCCAACCTCATTACAGCCTTGGTCCAAACATGGACAAAGGAGCTGAATTCCAGAGGTGAGGTGACAGTAACTGCCCTTGACATCAAGGCAGCATTTGACAGTGTGGCATCAAGGAGCTGAAGTCAATGGGAATCAGAGGGAAAACGCTCCACTGGTTGGAGTCATACCTGGCACAAATGAAGATGGTTGTGGTGGTTGGAGCTCAATCATCACAGCCCCAGGACATCACTGCAGGAGTTCCTCAGGGCAGTGTCCTCAGCCCAACCATCTTCAGCTGCTTCATCAATGACCTTCCCTCCAACATAAGGTCAGAAATGTGGATGTTCGCTGATGACTGCAGTGTTCAGTACCATTCACAACTTCCCAGATAATGAAGCAACCCATGCCCACATGCAACAAGACCTGGACGACGTTCAGGCTTGGGCTGATGTGTGGTGTGAATGTTACCTGCCACTTAAGTGTCAGGCAATGACCATCTCCAACAAGCGAGAGTCTAACAACCACCCCTTGACATTCAACAGCATTACCATCACTGAATCCCCCACCATCAACATCCTGGGGGGTCACCATTGACCAGAAACTTAACTGGACCAGCCACATAAATACTGTGTCTCACCTACTGACTCCCCAAAGCCTTTCCACCATCTACAAGGTACAAGTAAGGAGTGTGATGGATGAGTGCTGGTCCAACAACACTCAAGAAGCTTGACACCATCCAGGACAAAGTTGTCCACTTGATTGGCATCCCATCCACCACCTTAAACATTCACTCCCTCCACCACCAGTGTACCGTGGCTGCAGTGTGCACCATCTACAAGATGCACTGCAGCAACTCACCAAGGCTTCTTTGGCAGCAGCTCTCCCACCTAGAAGGACATGGGCAACAGTTGCATGGGAACACCACCACCTCCAAGTCACACACCATCCCAAGTTGGAAGTATATCGCTGTTCCTTCATCGTCACTGGGTCAAAATCCTGGAATTCCCACCCTAACAGCACTGTGGGAGTACCTTCACCACACGGACTGCAGCAGTTCAAGAAGGTGGCTCACCACCTCATCAAGGGCAACTAGGGATGGGCAATAAATGCTGGCCTTGCCAGCGACACCCACATCCCATGAACAAATTTTAAAACATTTGCTTTCCTAATTGCTTGCTGTACCTGCATGTTAACTTTCAGTGATTCGTGTACAAGGACACCCAGGTCCCTCTGAACACCAACATTTCCCAATTTCTCACCATTTAAAAAATATTCTGCTTTTCTATTTTTCCTACCAAAGTGGATAACTTTACATTTCCCACATTATATTCCATTTGCCATGTTCTTGCCCACTCACTTAACCTGTCTATATCCCCTTGAAGCCTCCTCGCATCCTCCTCACAATTTACATTCCCACCCAGCTTTGTATCATCAGCAAACTTGGATATATTACACTTGTGAATAGCTGAGGCCCAAGCACTGATCCTTGCGGTACCCCACTAGTTACAGCCTGCCAACCCAAAAATGACCCATTGATTCCTACTCTCTTGTTTTCTGTCCATTAACCAATCCTCAATCCATGCTAGTATATTACCCTAATCCCATGAGCCCTAATTTTATTTAATAACCTCGTGTGGCACCTTATCGAATGCCTTCTGAAAATCCAAATACACATCCACTGGTTACCTCTTATCTATTCTGCTAGTTACAACCTCAAAAAACTCCAACAGATTTGTCAAACATGATTTCCCTTTCATAAATCCGTGTTGAGACTGCTCAATAATTTTCATAAAATAATTGTTCTGCCAACATTCATCACTTTATAAATTTTATTTCTATTCTGACTATTGTTCAGCAAATGAATGGACTGCTGTGCATCTTTAAGTTCTTTCCCTATTACTGCTTCCAATTCCCTTACAATGTGCACTCTTCTATCCCCAAGAGGACATTTTAGCAACATTGAAACCCATTGCATATCTCCAACTCGAACCCTTCATTTCCCCAAGAAATCAAAACATGTGTAACTCCTTGTCTCTCTCAGTCTTCCCTCCCCCTTACAATCCATAAGTTTTTAAAACGAGTTCCACAATCATTACCTGATTCATCTCAACTTCGCTCCTACTTTGACTTGGGTATCCTGCCCTATGGATAGGGCAAGTGTTTATCTCACCATGCGACATCCTATGAATGTTTACACATTCTGTATGTAGTGCGATTTGCTGCCCAATTACCTCAATTTTGCATAAAAGTCCCAGGGAGGCAATGAAAATACTTGTGTCAGAGAGGATCTAATCAATAACAAATTACATGCCACAACAAGTCACTCGCCTTGGCCCTTCACCTGGTTCTCTCAGTTTAAGAATGTCCAAATTAATTCAAGCTAAATTAGTAAGAACCCCAACAGCAATACAATCTACTTTTCTTTCCAATATAGTGAGGTTTCTCTTACTGGATGATTAATTTTTGGGTGATCCTTGTGCTTCTTTTTCAGCTCATCATATCGAGCCTCCTCCCGTTTCCTCTTTTCTTCATCTAATGTTTTCAAATACTCCCTCCTCTCATGTTCCTTCAGCATCTCATATTGTTTAAATTCATCGTGCCGTTCTTTGTCATAGTTTTCCAGATCACTGGTGGCCTGTGTGCATTAAAAACAAAACAAACCAATCGATTCTCCATGAAACACAATAGCCTCAAAATTCCTGGTGAGGCCTGGGATAAATGTGGAAATGGAAACATTGTGGATTCCAGAGTACAAGCAGAATGGTCCGCAACATAAATATGACATTAATGAATGCTTTGAAGCATCAGATTTACATTTACACATTGCACGACACATAATGACCACTTACAGTTTTAATCAATAATTCCAAATCCTCGGGCTCAAAGCTATGGGGGTTTTGGTGATTGAGGTGCTCGAATTGCTTCAACAAAGCGTGATGGTCTATTCCTGCATCTGAGAGGTTAAAGAGAAGTGAGTTTGCTGCGCAGACCACCATTTAAATTTATAAAAAAAGAAAAAATACATTAATAATAAATGAAAACAGAAAATGCTGGAAATACTTAGCAGGTCAGGCAGTATCTGAAGAGAGAAACAAAGTTCACGTTTCAGATCAATGACCTTTCTTCAGGTCATTAATCCAAAACATTAACTCTGTTTCTCTCTTCACAGATACTGCCGGACCTGCTAAGTATTTCCAGCATTTTCTGTTTTTATTTCAGGTTTTTCAGCATTCGCAGTATTTTGCTTTTGTATTTGAAAAAAAATACATTCTTGATAATACTTTGTAACTGATGGCAACATTTTCTCTAAAACAAACAAAATGCACATTTAGATATATTTATTTTATAAATTTTAAATCATGAGACAACTGTACCCAGAAGAGTCAGCCCATTTGGACCACATACAATAGTGTAAGAAACTATCCATGTGTACATTCTGAATTCAATAAACATTCCACCAGTTCAGCAAGTTCCTTTCTTCTGGGTCCATTTAGATTGAGCTTAGAACAGCTTGATTTGAGATCTCCTCTGTCCGCTGGCTGTTAAGATTCAGAACTAATTGGTCCAGTCCACCCTAGGAAGTACCAGGCATATTTCGATCAGCGATCAACAGTAACGGTTTCTTTCTGTCCAATTTTGAATGCAGTACTTTTGCTTCAATACTAAAAAGCCAATCACGTGCAGGAAATTCTCAGTAGAGAGCACCAGTGAAACGCGGATGTTTTAGCATCAAGTGTGTCTGTTTATTCAGGTTTTGCAAACCACCAGCCAATAGCCTGATTTGTATTCTCCATTTAACCAAAATTATCCAACAAGTTGACAGTAAAAAGGATATTAGAATTCATCTCAATTATAACTTGAAGGGCTCTGCTAGTGAGACTAAGAACTGGAAGTTATATACCAGTACAGTGGTGCAATGTTCCCTCTAATTTTTTTTGTAGTGAGCGGGCCATGAACTCCTTTGAGCGTGACCTTTTCCTCAGTGGGCAAATTTTACAACATCTTTTAAAACAACAGTAACAGTAACCACTTAAATGCATATATACAGTAATGCCATATTGCCACCCCACCGTCTCAAATCATGAGACAATCAAACAAAGTTTGATACAGGTTTAACATAACTTCCCTGCTTTTGAATTCTATTCCTCTAGAAATGAACCCCAGTGTTTTATTTGCACTTATGGCTTTTTTTTTTTTTTTAACCTGCGTTGCTACTTTTAATGATTTGTGAATCTATACCACTAGATCCCTTTACACCTCCACCCCATTTAGACTCTTATTTTCCAAGGAGTAGGTCGCCTCCTTATTCCTCCTACCAAAATGCACCACTCCACACTTGCCTATATTGAAATTCATTTGTCATTGACATGCCCATTCTGCAAGTTAGTTTACAGTAGAATTAATTAAAAGCTTTTAGTTTGTCATATATAAACTCTATTTAAAAAAAACTTACTTGTCAGATATAAAAGAACTGCATAATAATGCATTAACACTTCAGAAACGTCACTCATTTACAGTTATGCATCGACAAACAATCCAAAAACCCAAGGTGAGCTGAAAGAGGCATAGCTATTCGTGCAATTAGTATTAATTTTAAAGTTTTCAACGTATTAGCCCATTCCTCATGTCACTATAGCAATGGCTGCACAAGCAGCAGCTTTCCTATGGCACTCATGTGCTGTACGTCCACATAAGTGATTAGAATATTAATCACAATGCAATCAGACAACCAACAAATATAAAGTGCTGTAGTTCTCAGTATTAAAAAGAATTGAACAAGAACGGGTATCTGTATTTTCAACTTCAATCACTTCCATTAATAAACATTGTCTTCTTGAACCAGCACACCCGCCATGTAATATGTCAGAAATGCAGCACTTATTCACAAGTGCAGAAAAACACATACGCAATTTGCGTCACCGAATTAAAAACAAAAAGCAGGAAAAGCTATGACTTAACAGAAATAAATATCCATCTTTCTTCCAGGACAGGAGAAACAAATCAGACCGACTTGGAAATGTTTACTAATATGGTGACGTAAAGATGTTAACATCTGAATTTCGCTTCCAATGTTTTTCTCTCAAACATTCTCCACAATATTAATCCCTGCTCTTATCACAAAAAGCGTTGAATTACTTTAGGTACTTTACAATTAAATAGCGGGAAACAAACTTTATTGTACTCTCAATTTTAATCTCCTATTTCAAACATTTATACCAAATCGAAATTGTACATTATCTGTGTCTTTCTTAATAAACAAAAAGTGGTTTCTTCTAAAGTAGTTTGCTGCAATTTTTATACATTATTACATAACACTTAACTAATCATTTAAGAGGAAATATATACTTACAATGGGCGGTATTTTGTGACCCCTACAGGTGCGTACGAGGTGTGCACGCGCCCTTAGGGGCCGCGCAAGTTCTGGGTTTAGGCATGCGAAGTGCAGGCGCTAAAACCCGGAACTTGCAATCCGTCAATAAAAAGTAACTCCGACAAATCCTCCCCTACCCTCCCCCTGAATAGCATTGTTGCATGTTTGTGTAAAGCTACTCACTTCCATCGATTGTTCAAAATCAAATACTGAGAAATTTCAACTTTAAAACATTTTAAGCAATTCAGACCCTCTAAGTGTGTTTGGAATTCAAGACCAATTCGTCGTCCGTCTGTCTGCTATACACTCAAAAGTTATACAGCGTACCTACACGCACGTTATATCAAAAGAAAGCTTATCATTAGGGGAGTCTAATAGGCGTATTTACTTTTGGTCAGACAAAAATTGTTCAGACAGTATACAAAAAAGGTTCAAAAAAACCGCAACATTCCGCTCATTAGCGTTGAGTGACGTGATGGTTGACCAATCGTACAGGGGGTTAACCTGATGCGTCACGGGGGGGGGGGGGGGGTGTGTTTCATTGCGTGTGTGGGTGGGCCTAATCCTTCTGAGCTGAGGCGAGTGGCCGCCATCTTGATTCCTAACTATTGATTTATTTTTCCCACTTTGTGTGTTTCTTTTTCCCACTTTCTGTGTGTACCCCGTTAGGTTCTTTTCTGCAGTTGTCTTCTTAGCTATGGGGGGCTTAAAAACCTGAACTTCAATATTTAGAAATCGCTCTTTATTGTAGTGGATGCACGGAGCCGCGGCCTAGCAGCGCGGGAAGCCTGGGCCTCGAGTTCAGCAGATTCCCGGCGCGCCCGGAACCCGTCGAACCTGCTCAAGGCCGTTCATTTCCGTGACCACGTCACCATCTTCGCCTCGGCCAACGGCATCGGGGTGATGGCCGAAGCCGCCAAAAGCGTCCGGGGGAACGCGTTCATCCAGGTGCCGAGGCCCGGGCCGGGAGAAGGAGAAGGAGGAAGAAGAGGAAGAGGAGAGGGGGGGGGGGGAAAAGAGGAGAGGGGGGGGGGGGGGGGGAGGGAGGGAGAGGAGAGGGGGGGGGAAAAAGAGAGGAGGGGGGGGGGGAAAAGAGAGGAGGGGGGGGGAAAAAGAGAGGAGGGGGGGGGAAAAAGAGAGGAGAGGGGGGAAAAAGAGAGGAGAGGGGGGGAAAAAGAGGAGGGGGGGGAAAAAGAGAGGAGAGGGGGGAAAAAGAGAGGAGAGGGGGGGAAAAAGAGGAGGGGGGGAGAAAAAGGAGAGGGGGGGAGAGAGAGGAGAGGAGAGAGGGGGGGAAGAGAGGAGAGAGGGGGGCAGAGAGAGGAGAGGGGGGGGAGGAGGAGAGGGGGGGGAAGAGGAGAGGGGGGGGAAGAGGAGAGGGGGGGGGGGAAGAGGAGAGGGGGGGGAAGAGGAGAGGGGGGGGAAGAGGAGAGGGGGGGGAAGAGGAGAGGGGGGGAAGAGGAGAGGGGGGGGAAGAGGAGAGGGGGGGGAAGAGGAGAGGGGGGGGAAGAGGAGAGGGGGGAAGAGGAGAGGGGGGGAAGAGGAGAGGGGGGGAAGAGGAGAGGGGGGGAAGAGGAGAGGGGGGGGGAAGAGGAGAGGGGGGGGGAAGAGGAGAGGGGGGGGAAGAGGAGAGGGGGGGGGAAGAGGAGAGGGGGGGGGAAGAGGAGAGGGGGGGGGGGGAAGAGGAGAGGGGGGGGGGAAGAGGAGAGGGGGGGGGAAGAGGAGAGGGGGGGGGGGAAGAGGAGAGGGGGGGGGGGAAGAGGAGAGGGGGGGGGGGAAGAGGAGAGGGGGGGGAAGAGGAGAGGGGGGGGGGGAAGAGGAGAGGGGGGGGAAGAGGGGAGAGGAGAGGAGAGGGGGGGAGAGAGGGGGGAGAGAGGGGGGGGGGGGAAGAGGAGGGGGGGGGGGGGGGGGAAGAGGAGAGGGGGGGGGGAGAGAGGAGAGGAGGGGGGGGGGGAGAGGAGAGGAGAGGAGGGGGGGGGGAGAGGAGGGGGGGAGAGGAGGGGGGGGGGGGGGGAAGAGGAGAGGGGGGGGGGAAGAGGAGAGGGGGGGGAAGAGGAGAGGGGGGGGGGGAAGAGGAGAGGGGGGGGAAGAGGAGAGGGGGGGAAGAGGAGAGGGGGGGGAAGAGGAGAGGGGGGGGGAAGAGGAGAGGGGGGGGGGGAAGAGGAGAGGGGGGGAAGAGGAGGGGGGGGGGAAGAGGAGAGGGGGGGGGGGGGAAGAGGAGAGGGGGGGAAGAGGAGAGGGGGGGGGGGGAAGAGGAGAGGGGGGGGGGAAGAGGAGAGGGGGGGGGGGGGAAGAGGAGAGGGGGGGGGGAAGAGGAGAGGAGGGGGGGGGGGGGAGGGGGGAGGGAGGGAGGGAGGGAGGGAGGGAGGGAGGGGGAGGGAGGGAGAGAGAGAGAGAGAGAAGAGGAGAGAGAGAGAGAGAGAGAGAGAGAGAGAGAGAGAGGAGAGGGGGGGCGGGAGAGGAGAGGGGGGGAGAGGAGGGGGGAGAGGGAGGGGGGGGGGTGGGGAGAGGAGAGGGGGGGGGGAGAGGAGAGGGGGGGGGGAAGAGGAGAGGGGGGGGGAAGAGGAGAGGGGGGGGAAGAGGAGAGGGGGGAGAGGAGAGGAGGGGGGGGGGGGGAAGAGGAGAGGAGAGGGGGGGGGGAAGAGGAGAGGGGGGGGGGGGGGAAGAGGAGAGGGGGGGGAAGGGA